>NC_088332.1:18355000-18535000 GCF_036884655.1 Musa acuminata AAA Group | reverse complement strand
TTATCTAAAGCGTAAAACAAGGTATTCATAGCCTTGACATTTAAAGTGAAAGTCTTCTTCTCCAACTCATTCGAATCATTCATATGATGAGATGACTTTTGAAATTTATTTTCCATAATGTTCTATAACTCAAAATCTATAGAAATTAGTAAAATCCTGTTGGGAAATCATGGGGGCAACATCACATGCGTAGCGGAAGAACAAGAAAACAAAATCCCCGATTCCCAAAAAGATGTTCGTCGTCGTGCGAAGATTGGTGCGCAAAAATCCGCAAAACATGAAACTGCGTATAGAGTAGATTGTGTTACCTAGGGAGATCGTATATCCCTGTTTCCTTGCAGATCCTTAGGAAAGGGTAAAGGAGGTCAAGCGTCCTCCTCTCTAGCGATGATCCACAGAGCAGGGTTGCGATGACGCTCCTCAAAAACTCCAGGCCTAATCTGAGGTGGAGAGGAAGAGGAGAATAGGAAAGGCAAGCAAAGACTCTAGCCTATGAGGCTCTAAATCCCTCCTATTTATAGAGGTCCCCTGTCAAACCCTAATGGGTCCTCCCCTAATGGGTATTGGATCTGTATCCAATAGGACAAGGGCTCCGTCGGATATCTCATATCTGAACCTCTACTCATCGTAATGCCTACCATATGTGTGTGACCCTCTAGGCCCAATATCGAGCTGGCCGTGAGTCATACCTGTCAGAACTCCTTCTAACTTAGTGAATTATTATCTCTGTAATAATTCACTCGACTCATCGACTACGGACGTACTAGGCCACTACGCCATAGTCCCCAGACGATACAGGGGAATCCAATCCATTGGACTTGTCTGTCCTCAGTTACCGTGTACCTATAATCCCTCATCCATCTAATATCCCAAAGACCGTATATCGAGCATGGTGCTGTCAGACCCATACGGTTTCTACTCGAGTCTCGCTCTAATCGGATTCTCCCGGAGAACTCTTTCTCTCTCAACCCGAATGACCCTGGCCAGGGATTTGTCTGAGCAAGAACACATGGGATATTCCTCTCATGACGCCGAGAGTGGATGATCCTCTATCGACACTCAATAGCCCTCGTAAGGTCGACTACCACTCCCAATGACCAGCTGTACTAGATCTGGGACAGCCAAACCTATAAGTCTGGTATCAAAGAGTGGAGCACTCATACAGGACATCCTTGGTGTCTCAAGTCTAAGGACCAGATACACCACTAGGACTACGGAATCGCTGTCTGACAATAAGGCATCATCAACCATCCAGCATTCCGTAAGCGGATCAATCAGTGAACTCATTCTCTAATGAGCACCTGTACTGTATCCCTAGTGTCCCTACACGAGTAGCTATGAGACCAGCTGCATCCATCATATGGATGGGTATACAGCACACCAGTCTATCCGGTTATCACGATGTCCCTCTCGAGTAACCTATGACCGGGATTATTTAGGATATGTGTTTAAAGGTGAATCGATCTCATTATCGTGATCTCATCACGATCCGATTCCCATTGCACAAATCCAAGGATATCACAATATATATATATGCACATATGCAATAGTTATAAAGTGATATACGCCAAAATATAATAAGCAAAAAGATTCTGTATCAAGTCACACGTGCCATCACTCACGTGATTAGCTTACTAGGCACCTATAACTAGCAAATCCTAATTCTAGTCTTCCAATAGATGTAATCAACCCATTGAACATGGGTGGATGTGTAATAGAGTGACCCTCTTGGTTGCCGGAAAATGCCATCTCTCTTAAGTTTTAAACCAAATGAGAATGACCTTGCTCTAATACCAATTGTTAGGACAGGAGCGACACAAAGGGGGGGGGGGGTGAATTAGTGCAACGAAAAAATCATCGATTTTGTAAGATATTCGTTCATTGAAAACCAATTTCGGAAAGTGCTTGACTTTAGAATAAATGAACTAGAAATTAACTTAGAAAGTAATAGTAGTAAAAAAAAACATAATGGAAATGAGCATACCGGAATTTATAGTGGTTCGGTCATTATGACCTACATCCACTTTCGATTCCTCCTACGTCGAGGTCAATGGCATCCACTAATGGTCTTCCTTCAATAGGAGAAGACCAACCACCCTCTTTATAGTACTTTCTCTTTTTCACGGATTTAGGAGACAACTCTTACGAGCCTCACACCTCTTGATTGATCACAAGACTTAGCACTTTTACAACACTTAACATCCCAAGACTTCAAGATATTGTTCACACTTTTGTGCCCTTTCATGCAAAAAATGGTGGGATATTTATATGCCCTAATGGCTTTATAACTGGAGCCAAAAAGTGTTACATCCCCGGATTTCGGGGTACTAGCGGTACCCCCGCCATTATTGGGTGATACCACCTATTGAATCTTGAATTTTGATGATGAAGTCAATTGTCATTTAGTTATCTAATCCATATATTGAGATATGTGTGTAGGATTAACTACGATGGCAGTAAGACATGCAGTAGGTGTTGAGTCGGAGTCAAGACCAAGATCACGTTGGGGGTTCGAGAGTTCGTCAGAAGTCCAAACGGTCGACGGAGGTTCTGCGGGAAAAATTCGAGAAGTCCAAGAGCTTGCTAAAGAAGCTTGTCGGAACTCGCCAAGAGTATCATCGCAAGTCCAGGAGTTTGCCGGGAGTCTGCCGGAGCATCGCCGAGGGTTCATCGGATGTTCGCCGGAAGCTTGCCGGAAGAAGCGATTGATGCACCGAAACATGATTTACAGTATTTATGTCTTAATTATCATAGTTAGCATATATATTAAGTTAAGATTGGGAGGTGATCCCATTAACTTAATCTGGGGCCAACTAGGCCCTTGGCAAACCTAAATTGGGCCGAATGGATCAGCCTATTCGGACCCAGAATTCCTAGCCGGCGGTGGCACCGCCCAGGAAACTTGGTCTTGCAAGAATTCTGGGCGGTAGTACCACCCATGTCAGGCGGCGGTACCGCTGATAGTTATTACTGCTAGCGGTGGTACCACCCTTGTCAGGCGGTGGTACCGCCTGAGCTCGATCTCTGAGCGATGTCAGGTGGTAGTACCACCCAGATTGAGTGGTAGTATCGCCCAGACTGAGCGGTAGTACCACTCAGTGACAGTTGACAGGCGGTAGTACCACCTAGTTTTGGCGATGGTATCGCCAGGACCCCGGAAATCTAGGAATAAACACTTTTGAGCTCCAAATTCAAACTGATTGGGGCCTATATAAACCCCACCCTTTCTGCATGAAAGGAAAACCAAAAAGCTTGCTTTTATTCTGAGTATTTGAGAGCTTAAAAGTGTTGTAAAAGGCTAGAAGTTCTTCTCCCTCTTTCTTTCTAAGTGTTGATCATTCAAGAGAGGAGTAAAAATCTGTAAGGGTTGTCTCCTAAGCCCGTCAAAAAGAGAAAAGCTGTAAAAGGGTGGTTGGCCTTCGCCTATTGAAGGAAGGCCTCTAGTGGACATCGGTGACCTCGTCGGAGGAGGAATCCAAAAGTGGATGTAGGCCAAGATTGACCGAACCACTCTAAATCTTGGTTTGCATTTATATTTTGCTCTTTATCTTAACTGCAAACTGTTTCCATTGCTTTACATCAATTATACTTCCATTTTGATCTTAAGTTAAAGTTCTTTCCGAAACGGTTTTTATCGAAAACAGATTTCATTGTACGAAAGTCATTTTTGAACCGACGAAAGTTTTCCGCTACACTAATTCACCCCCCTCTCTTAGTGCTCTTGATCCTAACAATTGGTATCAAAGCGGGTTCACTCTCAGTTGGGTTAAAACCCAAGAGAGATGGCATATGCCGGAAACTAATAGGGTCACTCTATTACACGTCCGCCCATGTTCAATGGGACGGACTATACCTATTGGAAGACCCGAACGAGGATCTTCCTTATTTCTATGGATTTTAAACTTTGGAATATTGTTGAAAATGAATTTTTAAAGTCTTCTCTTCCAATGATTGATTAGAATGAATTGGAGAAGAAGACTTTTACTCTAAATGCAAAGGCTATGAATGCCTTATTTTGTGCACTTGATAAAAACGAGTTCAATCGTGTTTCGATTTATGAAAATGTATTTGATATTTGGCATACACTCGAAGTGACTCACGAAGGCACGAGTAGAGTGAAAATGTCAAAAATCAATCTTTTAGTACATTCTTATGAACTTTTTCGAATGAAACCAAGTGAGACCATAGGTGACATGTATACCCATTTCACGAATGTCGTCAATGGTCTAAAAGGACTCGGTAAAAGTTTTTTGGATTTCGAGCTTATTAATAAAATTTAAAGATCCCTTTCAAAGAGTTGGGCCCCTAAAGTCATTGCTATTTAAGAGGCTAAATATTTAAACAACTTTCCTCTTGAAGAATTAATCAGGTCATTAATAACCTATGAAATGACTTGCAAAGCTAATGAAGAGCATGAGGACACCCTTCCAAAGAACAGGAAGGATATGACACTTAGAACTCAAGAAGACCACTTGAGAGAAAACTCAAGTGATGAGGACTTTGACGATGACTTTACACTTCTAACAAGAAAATTTTAAAAATTCATTAAAAAAATAAATTTAAAAATAACACTAAAAATAAATTTGAACCCAAAAAGGACCAAGTTCTTTACTACGAATGCAAGAAGCCGAGACACTATAAAAGTGATTGTCCCCAAGCCAAGAAGAGAACACCAAAGAAGAAGTCACTCAAAGCAACGTGGGATGACTCAAGCGCATCCGAAGAAGAGTCCAACACCGAGCAAGTTGCTCATTATGCACTCATGGCCATTGGAGAGGAGGTATCAAATTTAATTGATGCAGATTTATCTTTTGATAAATTATTAAATGCTTTCTATGATTTATTTGATGAATGTAAAATAATTAGTAGAAAATATAAATTATTAAAAAAAGAACATAATATTCTTGTTAGTAATTTTAATAAATTAAAAATTAAATATAATGATAGTTTAGTTCCATGTACGAGATGCCATGACTTAGAAGTACTCCAAAAGGAGAA
Source organism: Musa acuminata AAA Group (assembly GCF_036884655.1). Classification (NCBI taxonomy): domain Eukaryota; kingdom Viridiplantae; phylum Streptophyta; class Magnoliopsida; order Zingiberales; family Musaceae; genus Musa; species Musa acuminata. The sequence continues at coordinate 18,530,002 of NC_088332.1, read as the reverse complement.
CTTGCTACTCAAGGAGACCTTGAAGAAATTTGAGGTTGGTAGCAAGTCTTTGGATATGATCCTTACAAATAAGGGTCACGTTCCTAAAAGAAGTGGAATCGGATTTGTGAGAAGCTCTCACCAAAATCCAACCACTTTCATTAAAGGCCCTATCTTGCATGTTTCGCACCAAAACAAGTGTAACTTTTGTTGTAGACATAGACATAGAACTTATCATTGTCCATTCAAGAAAATTAGTCCTAACAAATTGATTTGGGTTCCTAAAGGAACCGTAATAAATTCCATACAACATGACAAACAATTTAGATCGGTTTTTGAGGCACCTAAGATTAAATGGGTACCTAAAAATCATTCTTTTTTGTAGAAATATATATCACCACAAGCTAGGAGCAAGAGATGATACCTTAATAGTGGATGCTCAAGGCATATGACCAGAGATCCATCTCAATTCTCTAAACTCACTAGCATAGACAAAGGCTATGTCACCTTCGGAGACAACAACAAAGGTAAAATCATTGGTGAAGGAACCATAGGTAACAAATCCAACTTCTTTATTGAAGATGTTTTGTTAGTTGATGATTTAAAACATAACCTCATAAGCATTAGTCAATTGTGTGATAAAGGATAAATTATTAAATTCGAATTTAATGCTTGCATTATTGAAAACCCACCCAAGAACACATCTATGATTGTATTAAAATAAAATAACATATACACTATTGACATCAATGATCTTTGCAATGAAATATGTTTTTCGGTTTTGAATGACAATGCTTGGCTTTGGCATAGGAGATTAGGTCATGCTAGCATGAAACTAATCACCAAAATTTCATCAAAAAACTTGTAAGAGGAATTCCTCATATCAAGTTTATCAAAGATAATATGTGTGATGCTTGTCAATTAGGAAAACAAATAAAGGGTAGCTTCAAATCTAAGAATTAAATAAGCACTTCTAGACCTTTGCAATTGATCCATATGGACTTATTCGGACCAATCTCTACATCAAGCCTAGGAGGTAGCAAATGCGCTTTTGTTATTGTAGATGATTATAGTAGATGTACATGGACTTATTTCTTGAAACACAAAAGTGAATGCTTTAGATATTTCACCAAGTTTTGTAAACTTATTCAAAATGAAAAGGGTTCTATGATTTCATCAATTCGAAGTGATCACGGTAGTGAATTTCAAAACTGTGATTTCTAAGAATTTTATGAATCTAATGGATACAACCACAACTTCTCTACTCCAAGAAATCCTCAACAAAATGGAGTAGTTGGAAGAAAGAATAGAAATTTATAAGAAATGGCAAGAACTATGTTGAATGAACATAGTCTACCCAAATATTTTTGGGCTGAAGTCATAAATACTACATGCTATATTATGAATAGAGTTCTAGTAAGACCCTTACTCACCAAAACTCCCTATAAGTTGTGGAACAACAAAAAACCCAATGTTTCATATTTTAAAGTTTTTTGGTGTAAGTGTTTTGTCTTGAATGAAAAAGATACCTTAGGAAAATTTGATGCTAAATCAGATAAAGGAATTTTTCTTGGTTATTCTTCGATTTCTAAAGCATTTTGTATCTTCAATAAAAGAACTTTAATTATAGAATAATTTATTCATGTTATTTTCAATGAGATTCCCAAAATCAAGAAAAACGATTTTAATGATGATGTTAATTTTGATTCTTTGAATTTAAATGAAACCCCTTCTCCAACTAGCAACTTGGATGCATCCACTTCCGAAACATCCTTACCCAAGGATTGGAAGTATGTAGATGCTCATCCTAAGGAGCTAATCATAGGAGACACATCTAAGGGGGTTCAAACACACTCTTCTCTTAAAAAAAATTTGTGCCAACGTCGCTTTTCTCTCTCAAATTGAACCTAAATGTATTGACGAAGCCATGAAAGATGATTCTGTTGAATCTCGGATTTTGATGATGAAGTCAATTTTCATTTGTTATCTAATCTATATGTTGAGATAAGTGTGCAAGATTAACTACGTGAAAGTAAGACATGCAGTAGGAGTTGCGCCGGAGTCAAGACAATGATCACGTTGGGAGTTCGAGAGTTTGACGGAAGTTCGGACAGTCGTCGGAGGTTCTACGGGAACAAATCCGAGAAGTCCATAAGCTTGCCAAAGAAGCTCGTCGGAACTCGCCAAGTGAATCATCGCAAGTCCAGGAGTTTGCCGGAAGTCCGCAGGAGCATCACCGAGGAATCATCGGATGATCGACGGAAGTTCGCCGGAAGCTCGCCGGAAGAAGCGATTGACGCACCGGAGCAAGTTGCAGTAAATGTCTTAGTAAAAATCATAGTTAGCACAATGATTAAGTGGGAAATGGGAGGTGATCCCATTAACTTAATCTTGGGGCAATTGGGCCCCTGAAAAACCCAAATTGGGCCAAATGGATCAACCCATTCGGACCCTGATTTCTGCCAGGCGGTTGAACCGCCCAAGGCAGGAGGTTGCACCGCCTGGACTCAGTCTCCGAGCGAGAGTAGGAGGTGCAACCTCTCCAGCCAGGCGGTGGCACCGCCTGGGGCTCAGTCTCCGAGCGAGACTAGGCGGTGCAACCTCCCCTGACAGGAGGTGGCACCACTTGAACTCGGTCTTCGAGCTTTGCCAGGCGGTGCAACCGCCTCAGTTAGGAGGTGCAACCGCCTGAGCTTGGTCTTCGAGCTCTATCAGGAGGTTCAACCGCCCCTAACAGGAGGTAGCACTGCCTAGAGGCTTAGTCTTCGAGCTCTGCCAGGCGGTGCAACCGCTCCAGTCAGGAGGTGCAACCGCCTGATCCCGGAATTCCAGGAATTGACAGTTTTGAGCTCCAAATTTGAACTGGGTTGGGGCCTATAAATACCCCCTCACCCATTCAGCACTGAAAGAGCAATGAACTAACACTGAAATCTTGATCTTTTTCTGTGATTCTTAGAGCTCAAAATTGTTGTAAAGGCCAAAAGTTCTTCTCTCTCTGTTCTTCCAAGTTCTGAGTTGTAAAGAGAGGAGAGAAAATTCTATAAGGGTTGTCTCCTAAGCCCGTCAAAAGAAGTGAAACTGTAAAAGGGTGGTTGGCCTTCGCTTATTGAAGGAAGGCCTCTAGTTGACGTCGGTGACCTTGTCGGTGGAGGAAGCCAAAAATGGAGTAGGTCAAGATTGACCGAACCACTCTAAATCTCGGTTTGCATTTACTTTGAGCATATTATCTTTACTGCAAACCTCCTTTAAAGCTTACTGCTTTCTGCGCATAAACGATCAGGTTTCAAGCTTTGCACTTTCGAATCAGCGTTTAGACGTAAATCTGCTTTTTCGTACGATCATCATATTTTAGTTTGCATTTACGTTTTGATTTCAATCATAACTGCAAACTGCCTTTATATACTTGCTTAAACTGCATCTCGCCTAATCAAGTGATTTACGAATTAGCATTTAGACATAAATCAGCTTCTTCGTACGAACGTCGTATTTCAGTTTGCACTTACACTCTGGTTTTCATCATAACTGCAAACTCCCTTCATAGATTTATTTTAACGTCATCTCGCTTGATCTTAAGTTAAAGTAATCTTAGAATCGGCTTTCACACCGAAATCAGTTTTATCGTTCGAACGTGCTTTATCGGTGTAAGATTTCCGCTGCACTAATTCACACACCCCCCCCCGCCCCCCCGCCCCCCCCCCCCTCTTAGTGCTCTTGATCCTAACATTTGGTATCAGAGCAGGGTTAACTCTCTAATGGATTAAAAACCCAAGAGAGATGGCATACGCCGGAAACCAAGAGGGCCATTCTATTACACGTCCACCCATGTTCAATGGGACGGACTACACCTATTGGAAGACCCAAATGAGGATCTTTTTTATTTCTATGGATTTTGAACTTTGGAATCTTGTCGAAAATAGATTTTCGAAGCCTTCTCTTCCAATGATCGATTGGAATGAATTGGAGAAGAAGGCTTTCGCTATTAATGCAAAAGCTATGAATGCCTTATTTTGTGCACTTGATAAAAATGAGTTTAACCGTGTTTCGACTTGTGAAACCGCATTTGATATTTGGCACACACTCGAAGTGACTCACGAAGGCACAAGTAGAGTGAAAGAGTCAAAAATCAATCTTCTGTTACATTCTTTCGAACTTTTTCGGATGAAACCGAGTGAAACCATTGGCGACATGTTTACCCGTTTCACGGATGTCTTCAACGGTCTAAAAGGACTCGGAAAAAGTTTTTCGGATTTTGAGCTCGTAAATAAGATTCTAAGATCCCTTCCTAAAAGTTGGGATCCTAAAGTCACTGCTATTCAAGAGGCAAAAGATCTAAGCAACTTCCCTCTTGAAGAACTAATCGGGTCATTAATGACCTACGAGATGACTTGCAAAGCTCATGAAGAGCAAGAAGACATCCTTCCAAAGAACAGGAAGGATATGGCACTAAAAACTTCAGAAGACCACTTGAGGGAAAACTCAAGTGATGAGGACTGTGATGATAACTTGGCACTTCTAACAAGAAAATTTAAAAAATTTATTAAAAGAAACAAGTTTAAGAATGAGACAAAAAATAAATTTGAACCCAAGAAGGACCAAGTTATTTGCTATGATTGCAAGAAGCCGGGACACTACAAAAGTGATTGTCCCCAAGTCAAGAAGAAAACATCAAAGAAGAAGGCGTTCAAAGCAACATGGGATGACTCGAGCGCGTCCGAAGAAGATGAGTCCAACACCGAGCAAGTTGCTCATTACGCCTTGATGGCCATCGGAGAGGAGGTAACAAATTTAATAGATGCAGATTTATCATTTGATGAATTATTAAATGCCTTCCATGACTTATTTGATGAATACAAGATTATTAGTAGAAAATACAAATTGCTAAAAAAGGAGCATGATAGTCTTACTTGTAATTTTGATAAGTTAAAAACTGAATATCATGATAGTTTAAGTTCATGCATGAAATGCCATGATCTAGAAACTCTCCAAAAGGAAAACTTGCTACTTAAGGACACCTTGAAGAAATTCAAGGTTGGTAGCAAGTCATTGAACATGATCCTTGCAAACAAGGGTCACGTTCCCAAAAGAAGTGGAATTGGATTTGTGAGAAGTCCTCACTAAAATCCAACCACCTTCATAAAAGGCCCCATCTTACATGTTCGACACCAAAGCAAATGCAACTTTTGTTGCAAACTTGGACACAAAACGTATTATTGTCCATTCAAGAAAATTAGTCGGAATAAATTAATTTGGGTTCCTAAAGGAACCATGATAAATTCTATGCAACATGATAAACAATGTAGATCTATTTTTGAGGCACCCAAAAACAAATGGGTACCTAAAAATCATCCTTTCCTATAAAGACATAAAAAATTATAAGTTGGAGCAAGAAATAATATTCTGCTCCTTGGATTCTCGATATTCATGACCCAAGATCCAAAAATAACTCGCAATGCTCTCTGGCCTAAATAATAGATAAAGATTAGAAATCACAAATGCTATTTAGATACAATCCTATTTGATTTTTCAGAATTAGAAACGCATGATTCTCAATTCACATATCCTCTGGATTTTCGAACCCATCAATTTCATCCGTTCATAACTTTCGAATCCAACTCTATATCATGAACTGACTAAGTTTGTCATGAACTTGCAAGGCTTACCAACTTGAACAAACTGTCACAAACTTGTGTACGACATTGAGAGTATGCACGTTAAAAGATCTATTTTGATCGTGTAAAAGTTCTCGTCTTAAAAAGAAAACTCTTATGTAATTACGTAAGTAAAGTTGATTGCTCTGAATGAAAATTCTTCTCAAGACAAAAACTCTCAAATCAGATCACACTGCGATCAGAACAAGTGCTCACCACCTACAGGCGGTGGCACCGCCCCAGCTGGAGGTAGCACCTCCGGCTGTCACGTGTTGCAAGCGGTTGCACCGCCCCAGCCAGAGGTGCAACCGCCCGCAACTCTGCCCTTTTTAACCCAAGCTAGGGCCGGCGGTGAAACCGACCCCAACTCACTCCCTTCCCCTCTTTACTCTTCCAAAGCTCCTCCATCCCTATTTCTCCCCTCATAGCATCCCAAATACCCCTCATTTCGGAGCAAAACATCAACAATCCTTCCCTCTCTTGAAGATCTCACTAAGGTATTCTCTAAGAAGCCCTTAAATTCTGTCTTTGATTCATTTACTCTTGCTCATCACTATTCTTCTAAACAGCAGTAGTTATGGGATCTAGAAGATCCTCAAGGGACAAAGGAAAGAGGAGATTAGTAGAAGATTTTGATCTCACCCTTTTCGATTCAAAATACCATGCTGAAAAGTTTTCCTCTTTCGAACTTAGGAGTGTCAATAAAGGAAAATATGTAGATTTAAATGAACTAAGAGACTTAAAGACAATCCAATGGTTTGCAAACTTAGATCTACTCTCTATTTTATAAATTAATGAACCCATCTATCCAAGACTTGTTAGATTGTTTTACAACAACATACAAATAGATGAAGAAGAAAGAATGTCTACCTATCTTTTAGGACAACACATCTCCATTACGGATAAATTCATTTGCGACATGATAGACATTCCCATAAAAAGTAGAGGACTTTACTTTAGAGGATCATGAGATGATGAAACTGTTGGAACAACATATGTTGAAGCCTTAGGAACAATCTTTGCCAATCCCAACTTAGCATTTGTTCCTAAAAGTTGTGAACATCTACTACCTCTAAACACTAAGGTACTTCATCATATCCTAACTAGCATCATTCTCCCTAAACAATACCATCATGATGAAGTAAGCCAATTAGAATTAGGAACTATGTATTTGATCATGAAAGGACATGACATCTGTCTTGGTTATCTTATCCAACAAAACATGTTAGAACTATCTAAGAAAGACATGATGCTCCCATATGGTGGTATAATCACTAGAATAATGAAAGCCTACGATATTCTAATAGCACCGGAAGAAGAAGTAATAAAAGTAGATAGGTTTAGCATAATAAATAAAAATCTACTTCACCGATTAAGATGTTTTTATAGAAACGGTAACTGGGTTAGAATGCCTAGAAGAACCGATCCCCCTCAACCTGAACCAGAACCGGAAACACCAGTCTTTAGGGGTACCCAATCTCCTCCGATCTGTCCCTTTGAGGAAACACATCCATTTAAGCAAACTCATACATCATCTGTCGAAGATATTGGGATTCGGATGGACCGATTCGAACAAAGACAAGAACGGCTTGAACATCGACAAGATCAAATCCTATCTGAGCTGCAGCAAATTCATCGACAATTTGACTCTTTATTTAGGCACTTTAATTTTCCACCTCATGATTGAGCTTGTATGAACACAATCATCTGTTGTTATTGTAAACTCCTTATGTTACTCACCATGATGGGCTTTGCCTTGATCCTTCATATGGTTACCTGATATATTTTGTGAGCATATGCAGAGTTACAAACATCTCTCATTGTTTATCTCATATTTTACATTGAAACTAAATATTTTGAAAACCTTGTGCCTTGATTTTCATGATAAATATAATTTGAGAAAGTGATATACCAATGCAGTTGATAAGTCATGACATTGCCATGATATTGATACTAAACATCAACTAGCTGATATTTTTACAAAACCTCTAAGTGAAGAGCAATTTGATTTCATAAGAAGAGAATTAGGAATGTTGATGTGTCCAAATACATAAACTAGTTAAAATTATTTTTCGGACTTTATTGAATGATCAAATCACTTGATTACCATTACATGCCTAAATAACATGTTGGAAATTATGTGTTGAATACAAAAATGTTTTGTCTTCGTGATTGTATTTGAAAATCTGTAGCATAGTCTTGTCCGAATGCATGAAAGAGTTCATTTCATTTTCGGATTCGCTTAACAATTGGAATGCTAAAAATCGGATTTTCTCATACACTCTTATTAAAAATATTTCTTCTGAAATGAATTTGATGAAATAATTCCTGCTTATGAATTCCATCTTGAAATATGGATGATAGTATTTTTACTTGCAAATAACTATTTCACACACATATCTTGACTCAAAGTAAACTCACAAATAGCTGGTATCACAAATGGCTTTCCTCCTTCATGCAAAAAGATTATAATAAAAAAAAAAGGAAGAAGTATTCAAAGCAATCTACGTATCATGCCTTCCTTTATATGCTTGATAATTTGCTTATATTGTTCCCCTAGTATCACAACTACCATGCTTTTTGTTGATGACAAAGGGGGAGAAATATATGAATTAATACTATAAACACTGATGCTATGATTATGCCATGCTTGCATCACCAAGAGATATATGAACAGATGCTATGATTTGTATCGTGTCAAGATATCAAACAAAAACTTGCATCGAAATTCTACGAGTTGATATCTTACCATGTGATGAAATGCAATACTTGCTACAATATTTAAAATGTGTACATCATGTAATGATATCAAAATCTTACTTCGCAGCTTTACATGTTGATATCTTACAATATGATGAATTGCTACTATTACCATCATTCAAACTTGTTATATTTGAAAATGAATGTCAAGCCTTGACATCATCTTCAGAGAGATACATCATGATGGAAATCATGATGGGAGTATTGATAAGTTCAAATGATTTTAACTTATCAATATGTCTCTTGAATTCTTAGGTTTTGAATTCAAGAATGACTTATCTCAAGTATGGCATATAGACAGGGGGAGTTAAGGTTAACTCCATTATCAATTGATTGTCATCATCAAAAAGGGGGAGATTGTTGAATCTTGGATTTTGATGATGAAGTCAATTGTCATATGTTATCTAATCTATATGTTGAGATAAGTGTGCAGGATTAACTACGATGAAAGTAAGACATGCAGCAGGAGTTGCGCCGGAGTCAAGACAATGATCACGTTGGGAGTTTGAGAGTTTGACGGAAGTTCGGACAGTCGTCGGAGGTTCTGCGGGAACAAATCCGAGAAGTCCATAAGCTTGCCAAAGAAGCTCGTCGGAACTCGTCAAGTGAATCATCGCAAGTCCAGGAGTTTACCGAAAGTCCGCAGGAGCATCACCGAGGGATCATCGGATGATCGACGGAAGTTCGCCGGAAGCTCGCCGGAAGAAGCGATTGACGCACCGGAGCAAGTTGCAGTAAATATCTTAGTAAAATTCGTAGTTAGCATAATGATTAAGTTGGAAATGGGAGGTGATCCCATTAACTTAATCTTGGGGCAATTGGGCCCCTGAAAAACCCAAATTGGGCCGAATGGATCAACCCATTCGGACCCTGATTTCTGCTAGGCGGTTGAACTGCCCAAGGCAGGAGGTTGCACCACCTGGGCTCAGTCTCCGAGCGAGACTGGGAGGTGCAACCACTCCAGCCAGGCGGTGGCACCGCTTGGGGCTCAGTCTCCGAGCGAGACTGGGCGGTGCAACCTCCCCTGACAGGAGGTGGCACCGCCTGAGCTCGGTCTTCGAGCTCTACCAAGCGGTGCAACCGCCTCAGTCAGGAGGTGCAACCGCCTGAGCTCGGTCTTCGAGTTCTGTCAGGAGGTTCAACCACCCCTGACAGGAGGTAGCACCGCCCAGAGGCTTAGTCTTCGAGCTCTGCTAGGCGGTGCAACCGCTCCAGTCAGGAGGTGCAACCGCCTGATCCCGAAATTCCGGGAATTGACAGTTTTGAGCTCCAAATTTAAACTGGGTTGGGGCCTATAAATACCCCACCCATTCAGCACTGAAAGAGCAATGAACTAACACCGAAATCTTGATCTTTTTCTGTGATTCTTATAGCTCAAAATTGTTGTAAAGGCCAAAAGTTCTTCTCCCTCTGTTCTTCCAAGTTTTGAGTTGTAAAGAGAGGAGAGAAAATTCTGTAAGGGTTGTCTCCTAAGCCCGTCAAAAGGAGTGAAACTGTAAAAGGGTGGTTGGCCTTTGCCTATTGAAGGAAGGCCTCTAGTTGACCTCGTCGGTGGAGGAAGCCAAAAGTGGAGTAGGTCAAGATTGACCGAACCACTCTAAATCTCGGTTTGCATTTACTTTGAGCATATTATCTTTACTGCAAATCTCCTTTAAAGCTTACTATTTTCTGCGCATATACGATCGGGTTTCAAGATTTGCACTTTCGAATCAGCGTTTAGACGTAAATCTATTTTTTCGTACGATCATCATATTTCAGTTTGCATTTACGTTTTGATTTCAATCATAACTGCAAACTGCCTTTATATACTTGCTTAAACTGCATCTCGCCTAATCAAGTGACTTAAGAATCAGCATTTAGACGTAAATCGGCTTCTTCGTACAAACGTCGTATTTCAGTTTGCACTTACACTCTGGTTTTCATCATAACTGCAAACTACCTTCATAGATTGATTTTAACGTCATCTCGCTTGATCTTAAGTTAAAGTAATCTTAGAATCGGCTTTCATACCGAAATCATTTTTATCGTTCGAACGTGCTTTATCGGTGTAAGATTTCCGCTGCACTAATTCCCCCCCCCCCCTCTTAGTGCTCTTGATCCTAACAGATTCATGGATTATCGCAATGCAAGATGAGTTAAATCAATTTGAGAGAAATGAGGTGTGGAAGCTTGTTCCTAGGCCAAATGACCATTTAGTTATTGGTACTAAATGGGTTTTTAGAAAAAGCAAGATGAATATGGTATCATAGTTAGAAACAAGGCTAGATTAGTGGCCAAAGGTTTTAACCAAGAAGAAGGTATCGATTACGAAGAAACCTTCGCTCTTGTGGCTCGATTAAAAGCCATAAGGATGCTCTTTGCCTATGCTAGTAGTAATAATTTCAAGTTGTTTCAAATGGATGTTAAAAGCGTTTTTCTTAATGGCTTTATTTCCAAAGAAGTTTATGTTGAATAACCTCCCAGATTTGAAAATAATAGTCTCCCTAATCATTTGTTTAAATTAACTAAAGCTCTCTATGGTTTAAAACAAGCCCCAAGGGCTTGGTATGAGAGACTTAGCTCTTTTCTTATTCAAAATAATTTCTCTAAAGGCAAGGTCGATACTACGTTATTTATCAAAAATTTTAAAAATAATTTTCTCATAACCTATTTAGAATTTTGTCTGTGACATATTGGGCTTGAGTTTGGACTGTTTTGGGCCAAGTGGAAGGCTCATTCGGTCACCCAAGATTAAGTGGAACCACTTATGAGCTGAAGTCAAGAGCACATTTTTCTAAGTTGTCAAGCGGTGGTACCGCCTAGCATAGGCGATGGTATCGCCAGGACTCGGGAAACCCCATATGAGATCTTTTTTGGCTCTATTTTTGAAGTCATTTAGGGTCTATAAATACCCCAACTATTCTTGTATAGAGATGCAAGAATTGAGCAGAAATGGGAAAAAATTCTAAGTTGAAAAAGTTCTATAATCTCTCTAAGTTTAGTGAGTCTCTTCTTCCTATAGTTAGAAGGTTTCTAAGGAAGGAGTGAGGTCTAAATGAAATAGAGGTGTAAAGGCTCTCTCCTGAGCCTATGAAAAGGAAAAAGAGTTATAAGGGTTGTTGATCTTCACTCATTGAAAGAAGATCGGTAGTGGAAGCCGGTGACCTCGAGTGAAGAGGAATCAGGAGTGGATGTAGGTCACGATGACCGAACCACTATAAACTCGATGTGCAATTTCTATTCTGCTTTTCATTATAATTGATATTACTTTCTGAGTTAATTACTTAGTTCACTTACTCTATGTCAAGCACTCTTTTCTGATATCAGTTTTTATCGAATGTAATTTTTCAAAACCGACGTTTTTATCGTAAGCACTAATTCACACCCTCATCCCATCTAGTACTCATAGTTCTAACAAATGGTATCAGAGCCAGTTTCTCTCTATTTAGTTTAACACCCAAGAGAGATAACTTTTTTCATCTTTCATAAGGGTCACTCTATCATTCGTCCTCCTATGTTCAATGGGATGGATTACACATATTGAAAAACTTGAATGAGAGTTTTTTTTATTTCTATGGATTTCATTTATGGAATATTGTTGAACTTGGCTTTCAAAAATCTTCTAAACCAATGAACGAATGGAATGATTTGGAGAAAAAGATTTTTTTCTTCAAATGCTAGAGCTATGAATGCTCTATTTTGTGCTTTGGATAAAAATGAGTTTAATCGTATTTCAACTTATGAAACTACACATGATATTTGGCATACTCTTGAAGTCACACACGAAGGCACGAGTAGAGTTAAAGATTCTAAGATAAATCTTTTGATGCATGATTTTGAATTGTTTCGAATGATGCCAAGCGAAACTATTGTTGATATGTACACCCATTTTACGGATGTTATCAATAGTTTAAAAGCTCTTGGCAAATGTTTTTAGAATCTTGAACTTGTTAATAATATTTTACGATCACTTTCTAAAAATTGGGATTCGAAAGTAACTGTAATATAAGAGGCAAGGGACATAAATAACTTTTCTCTTGAATAACTTATTAGGTCTTTGATGTCCTATGAAATGACGTGTATAGCACATGATGAACATGAGAATAACCTTCCAAAGAACCGGAAGGATTTGACACTTAGAATAAATAAATATTACTCAAGCAAAAGCTCAAGTGATGATGACTTTGAACTCTTAACAATAAAGTTTAAAAAGATCTTAAAATAAGAATCAAAGAATAAAAATGAACTTAAAAAGAAAAAGCTGTCAAAAAATAAGAAAGCACTCAAGGTGACTTGGGACGAAATGAGTGTATCCGAAGACAAGGAGCAAACCGATGAAGATGAAGTAGCGAACTTCTCTTTGATGGCCCTCGACGATGAGGTAAATGACTCAACCGAAATGTCTTTACCTTACGATGAATTACTAAATGTCTTCCATGATTTATTTGATGAATGTAAGCTAGTTAGTAAAAAATATAAGTTATTAAAAAAGAAGCATGCTTCTCTTATTAGTGAATTTGATAAATTTGATAGATTAAAAAAGAAGCATGCTTCTCGGGCCAAAAAGATCGGACATTACGCCAAGGAGATCAGATGTTGCAGGAAGACAACGTGTCGATTGGGTAATATGCCGAAGGAGAGGATGATGCGTCGAAGGGTTGGGCGAAGCGCTAGATGAACTAATGATATATCGGACAATATGTGATTAATGCATTGTAATAATTATCTAGATCAAAGTAGTTTTAGTTCTAATTGGGTTGGTTTAGAATGTACTTAGGCCAACTCAATTAGGGGCCTATTGATCTTGAGTTAAGACTATTTTGGGCCAAGTAGAAGGCTCATTCGGTCACCTAAGATTAGGTGGAACTACCTATGAGCTGGAAAAGTCAAGAGCACACTTTTCCAAGTTGTCAGGTGGTGGTACCGCCTAGACATAGTCTCCCAAATTATGTCAAGCGGTGGTACCGCCAGACAGTCTCCCAGACTGTGTCAAGTGATGGTACCACCAGTCTGGGCGGTGGTACTATCCACTATCAGTACTACAGCTGGTGGTACCACCCAGCATAGGCTATGGTATCGCCAAGACCCAAGAAACTTGGGATGAGACCTTTTTTTACTTCATTTTTGAAGCCACTTGGAGTCTATAAAAACCCAACTATTCCTGCATGGAGATGCAAGAATTGAGCAGAAAGGGGAAAGAATTCTAAGTTTAAAAAGTTTTGTAATCTCTTTAAGTTTAGTGAGTCTCTTCCTCCTAGAGTTAGAAGGTTTCTAAAGGAGGAGTGAGGCCTAAAAGAAAGAGAGGTGTAAAGGTTCTCTCTTGAGCCTATGAAAAGGAGAAACAGTTATAAGAGTAGTTGATATTCACCCGTTGAAAGAAGATCGATAGTGGAAGCCTATGGCCTCGAGTGAAGAGGAATCGATAGTGGATGTAGGTCATGATGACCGAACCACTATAAACTCGGTGTGCAATTGCTATTCTGCTTTTCATTATCATTGATATTATTTTTTGAGTTAATTGCTTGGTTCACTTACTCTAAGTCAAGCACTCTATTCTGATATCGGGCTTTCATCGAACGTAATTTTTTAAAATCGATGTTTTTATCATAAGCACTAGTTCACCCCCCCTCTAGTGCCATCACAGTCCTAAAAATAGATAAAGAGAGTTTAGTTAAAACTTCATCATTAATTGGTTATTATCATAAAAAAGGGGGAGATTATTGAATTCCGAACTTTGATGATGAAATCAATTGATGAGTTTATGATCTAATCAGTGTTTGAGAAAAGTGATGTAGGACTAACTTCGATCATGAAAAGGCAAATCGATTGAAGTAGGAAAATCAGATGTTGGGCCGGAGTTAGAGATCGGGCATTAGGTCGGAAGGATCGGACATTACACTAAGATCGAATGTTGCGAAAGATCAATATGTCAATGGATCGAGCAATATGTCGAAGGAAAGCACAACGGGCCAAGAGTTCAAACAAAGTGCCAAATGAACTAATGACATGCCGGACAATTTAGGATTTATATTTATAATAGTTTGTGTCTTAATTAAAGTAGATTAGGTTTTAATTGAGCTACTTTTGGGTGTAACCATGCTAACTCAATTAGGGACCCATTGGGCCAGAATTAGGACTAAATTGGGCCTATTGGAAGGTTCATTCAGTGACCTACAGTTGGGTCAAGCGGTGGCACCACTAGATCAGGTAGTGGAACCACCTATGAGCTAAAAAGTATGAAGTGTAGGTTTCCGAAAGACCCGACGGTGGTGACGCCTAAACTGGTGGTGGTACCACTAGAACACAGTCTTCAAGACTATGTCAGGTAGTGATACTGCCAAAACTAGTGGTGGTACCGCCAGTACTCCAAAAACCTGAGGATGAGACATTTTTGCTCTATTTTTGAACCTATTTGGGACCTATAAATACCCCCACTCATTTTTGCTTGAGATAGCAAGAAAATAGCATGAAAAACTTATGATTCTAAGTGTGAAAACTCTGTTGAAAGTGTTGAGTTCCTTCCTCCTCAATATTCTAAGTCATTCTAAAGGAGTTATAAGGACTATTTATAAAAAAAGAGTCGTAAAGATTTTCTTCTAAACCTGTGAAAATAAGAAAACAATTGTAACAAGGGTGGTTGATCTTCAATCATTGAAAGAAGATCATTAATAAAAGTCGATGGCCTTGATAGAGGAGGAATCAGGAGTGGACATAGGTCGTGACGATCGAACTACTATAAATCCGATATGCATTTTCTTTTATGCTCTTTATTGCTATTGCTTCCTGATTTAGTTGCTCACTAATTTTACTTATCACTTAAGGGATGACCTATTAAAGCCAAGTCATCTATAATAACTTTTATATTTTACATATAATTAACAATAGTACTTTCCTCTTGTATTGTAGTACTACACGAAGATATTAGTAGTGCTATGAAACCAACAACTAAGGCTTGACTTGCTTATAGAATAAGATGATCTTATCATAGTCATAACTTATTATCAGGATTTGTTATTAGGCTGAGTTCTTCTAATATTTAAATCTTTTTTGGTAAACAATTGAGAAAGTCATCGATATAGCCTAATAGATTATATCCAAATAGAAGATTGAAGAATTGTATTCATCAAGATTTATAGTTAAGCCCTTACATAATTTGAAAGGGTTTAGAGTTACAATATTTATGAATATAAATCAAATAATTATTTCTTATAAAAATAGTAATTGAAGAATGAAATGTAAGTGAGGAAAGAATATTGAGAATATAAACCGATCAAACTGCAAGAGAGGAATCACGCATTGCTGAAACTACGGAGAAAGGCCACGATAGAAGCACAGAAAGGTTGGTGGTTGATGATGGGACCCTTCGGAGATTTCAATTCTTGGAACGTCGAGTGATCTGAGGGGTAAAGAGGACGAAGAAGAACCAACGTCGGATGTCAGATGTTAAATGTGGCAAGAACACAGCGGGTCCATCGGCAGACGCACGACACGAGAGAAAGCGCGTCGACGCGAGCGGAGGGGCGACCACTATGGGTCCGTTGGTAGACGTGCGGACATGAGAGAAGGGTAGGGGCGACTGGGGTCTGCCGGTAGAGTAGCAACGGCGATGGCTGGTATTCGTCGAGAGGAGGGTAGGGGCGACCACTGTGGGGTCCGCCGGCAGACGCGTAGGTGCGAGAGAAGGTAGAGGGGCGACTGGGGTCCGCTGGCAGAGTAGCAACGGTCGGTGATCAGCGGCGCTTGATGTAGAGGTGGGCACTCGGGAAGAGAGCGCTTCACCGGTTAGGAAGAACATAGAACGGTGATGGCTGGTGTTCGACGGGAGGAGGAGCGGTCGCTTGGTGGAGATCACCGGTGGTCGATGATCAGTGGCACTTAGTGCAGAGGTGGCACTCGGGAAGATAGCAAGGAGGGGTAGGTTGATGTCTGACGCCATAGAGACGATAACCTGATGGCGTTGGATCAAGAGTTCACGGTCCAAGTCCTCGTGGGACGGTGAGGAAGAAGGGGGGGAGAGTAGAGAAGTCCGGCAAGGATGAAGTCTGCCAGCATGAAGTCCGTTGGCTTCATGCTGGTAATAGATTAGCAGAGGGGGGAAACCGGTAACGACAGATCAGTGGAAAAGTCTTGTCGTCACCGACAAATCAGTGGTAGGTCAACAGAGGGATGCTATCATCGGATAGCGAGAATAGAAAACTCTTGCTCGCTCTGATATGATATATTGCGAAAGGAATGATTTTTGTTCGTTGAGATGATAGGTTTTAAGGGAAAGATTTTTCTTAATCAATAACTCAAATCATATAATCAGTTCAGTTACTAAAACCTGTGATTGATCCTTGAATTATAGATTGATTCTAAAAACAGAGATATTATATATGTATTTTTATCATCATCTTCTATCAACGTTGAGAGCTTGGGACTTGAAGTGCTGAAGGTTTCGATGACTTTTCTCAATTTTTGTTTTCTTTTATGAGGGATGAAAAGGCATATGGGACTTTTATAAACCATGGAAAGATTATTATTCTTATTCTCTTGTGTGGAAATCTTTCCACATGGAACATGAAGACTTCTCCCACATGTGACATGAAGACTTCTCTCGGGATTTCTATTGATGTGTATGAGATGGAGAAAAGCAAAAAAAGGCTGAAGATTAGTCCCATATGCAGTGATATATGTTAAAGGCTATCATCGTCAAAATCAATCACCGTTCGTTTTTCTTTTTGTCCTTCAAATAAATTAAATTAATTAAAGGAATCTAATACAACCGAATCCTAGTTGGAGCTTAACAAAGAATACAAATTAGGTGACCGATTCACACGCGATAACTGATTTAATCCAAAGGCCTTGCCACGTGTGACAAATCAATGAACACTTATTTTCTTTCATGAGAAATTTCTAAAACAATAAAAGAAAAAAAGTTACGAAATACATTGGTAAATTGTCATGAAAGTTCCTTCTCTTTTTTCAATACTTTAATCAAATTTTTATTATCTACTTCAATCGTAATATAATTGGTGTCTTCTGATATTGCATGTTCATAAATAGTAGCAATAGTTCAGTGGAGAAGCTGCATCCCTTAGCCACATATTTACATCATGTTAATAATATACACTGGTTTTTAAGGTCTCTTAGTCTTAATTAAAAAATAATTCCGCTCTTTTAGCATTTATATTATAGGCACCATGAGTATTTAATTTGATCCTAACATAGTTCGATTTTTCTATTGGATACTACTTTGGCAAGGTAACTTGCTAATCCCTTCAGAAAGATGAGAGGTCATAGAATTCATCACAGAGCCAATAGCTCCATACGATGATATCATATTCTCATTCAAATCAACCATAAGCTATGAGCAATAAGAGATTTGATAAGTAATCCACTACTTACAGGAGTTTATCCCCTTCTTTAAGCCAAGAAATGTTCCACCATTCACTTACAAGTGAAAAGTGCAAACGATTCTCATATAATAAAATGACCATTAGGTTTTGAAAAAAGAATAGTTCAAAAAAAATTTTGTATGATTCTAGTCATCGGTAAATTGATCACAAAAGTAACAACAAGGAGTATCGATAGTGTCAAAGATAGAAAGTCTAGCAGAAGTTTGTGAACGGTTATGTAGGTAGCCATTTCCAACATAATCAAAGAACACTGGGAATAACAAAAATGCACCATAGCAATTTCTAAACTTCCTCATTCGCAATAGGGATCAAAAGAAGCTAGGAATTAAAAGAATGGGATTGGTTCAAAATGCAACGTTGCTTCATTGGTTTTATTGTGAACCTGTAAAAGATGCCAACGTACACCTTTCTTATCCTTGCATCTCGTCAAACTCAAATCGATCATCAAAACATGAGTCATGGTCCATGGTCCAACCACACTACTTTGTCATATGGCTCATTGTCATATGGCTCATTGTCATATGGCTCATTGTCAATCCTGGGATCTGATTTCCCGGATGATCTGTTTGTACAAACTCTGATCCTCTTAATTCTTTCTACAGCAGTAGAATAAAATGTTTTTTTATTTTTAAATACAAAAATAACTCATACGGGTCTCCAATAACAAACCACTAGCAATCCACAAAATTAATGCATTCAAATAGGGAAAAATCACCTTCTAAGCAAGGCGACCATTACCCTAGGAGAATTACTTACGGAGGAGGGATGCTTGTTTTAGTGCTGTTGCATATTAATACATCATGAGACGATCATGAAACACAGTGCCTCATGCGTACGACGGCAAAACTAAACATACAAGGGGATTGTAATGTAGAAGAAGGACAAGACACAGAAACATACAAGGGATTGTAATGTAGAAGAAGGACAAGAGACAGTGCCTCATGCGTACGATGGCAAAACTAAACCTACAAGGGAATTGTAACGTAGAAGAAGGACAGGACACAGTGCCTCATGCGTACGACGGCAAAACTAAACCTACAAGGGAATTGCAATGTAGATGAAGGCCAAGACACAGTCCCTCATCCCCATGGTCATTATCCTCGGAAGACTAACTCATGTGACTTGGAACCTTACAAGGGAATTGGTTCAATCAGAGCCCACGTAAAGCTCATGTTGGGATCATGAAATCTCCACGCTCCTCCATGCCAAACTCACTCAGCGAGATGAGAGCGACTGCCAAAACCATAGCGATAACTGCGAACACAGCAACCCTAGCCATCCACTTACCTCCATGATCGCCACCTGCAACTTGTCTTCTAACTCTTCCCACCCTCTTCTTCTTCGTATTCTCCAAAGAAGATGGTGGAGGAGAAGACGACAAAGAGGAAGAAGACATGCACTCCTCGTTTTGAAGATAGCTGCATTCACCGATGCATGACGAGCAGTAGGAGGACGAGGAGTCGACTTCGGCACCCTGGACGAGCACAGAAGAGCAGACGCTGCATATCTCCTGTCCTCCATGCAAGCCCGCTTCGTCCTTCGCACGCTCCAACGCCTCCAACAGCCTCCGCCCCCTTAGCTTGCCGCTCCGCATTGCCGCATGCCTCTCGGCCACGATCTCCTCCACCGCCCGGCCAACAACACCGTTAGGCTTCGTCGACTCCCAAGGAGGCCGAGGTTGCTGCAGGGCAGAGACGAGCTTCTTCGGTGAGTCGTGGATGTGCTCGAGAAGGTCCGCGGAGGTGAAGGTGGACACGTCGGTGGCGGAGCAGCTGCGACGACGGCGGGCGGTGGACTGCCTGTAGGAATTCCAATCGTGTTGGAGGTGTTGGAATCGCCTGTAGAGATGGTCCTCGTCCTCCTGTTGCTGCCTTTCGTGATCCCGTTGCAACGTTGCCATGGTTGAGATCAGAGAGACCGGTTGTCCTTCAGCGGCAGCGTGGGGTTGAGGGTATTGGGATGGAGTCGAGGACTTGTAAGTCCTACAAATGTGGAAGGAGATGAACTGTCCCCTAACCCACGTTTGAAGTTTTGAATTTGGGATTAGAGGCTATAAGGGGCTGTTCAGCTTTATTTGTTCCCTTTATTTCGGATACATGATGTCAATACTAGTAGCAATTTAGATTAAGGATATCTAATTCCAACCACCGTGGCCATGTCGCTGTGGAGATCAGCGAACGAGACTCTCATCAATTTTGCATTGAGTAGACCTTACAAAGAACTTTTATGGAGCCTGCATGTATCTCATTCTTGAGATCGGTGGCAAATTCTACTGACAACATACCTTAAGATTCGAGCAAAATCGACATAGCACAGAAACAACAGATACATCAGTCTAATACCATCAGTGTACAGGATTATCATATGCACTTGGCGCATGACATTTGGAAAACACAGTGAAATTTGGAAAAGAGAACTCCAAGTCACATAACATATGACTAGTACATTGGAGCATTAGGACTTTAAATTAACACGACAACCAATCTTCTGTCTTAGAGGATATCAGATCGAGGAGGGGTTGGAGATATCCTCGATCACTCCCTTTCCATCAGCAGCATCGAAGTAGAAGAAATTTTTGAGTGGGTCACCTTTGCCAGATATTGCCTTGATCACTTCCTGGTAGAATGAAGCAACAACTTTAGCTTGCATATGGTGACTCCAAATCATGAGAGATTCTTGGTTTACTAGGCTCTACTCTTTGATTTATTTAATGCAGAGAAAAAACACGTGAAATAGCTATACAGCACCGCATATGATAATAATCCATCTCGTATACGAATACTTAAATAACATAGAAAAGAATTAATGTACACTAATCAAAGTAAACAAGCTAGCAATTTATCCCAAAGTAGGTCGCATCAGGTTGGGCTTGCATCATAGGTTAGAGATATAGACAGTAGCCTTCAACTTTCGGCTCAAATTCAACATACAAGATGAGTCAGAAAGTTAAGGACAACTTCATTTATTCTTGTAAATACTGAAAATTTTGATAGTCATTGAAATATGAAACTATGTATTGCGTCCTGGTTTCTCTGAAATAATCAGGGGTTAGGGCCCACCTAATTTACTAGCATAAGAAAAGAAGCAGACAGAAAAAGAGAGATTACATGACAAAGGAAGAGGTTGTTCCCTTGCAACCTGAGTGATCATAATTCGAGTCATGAAAATAGCTTCTATATTTTTAAATATAAGGTAATATAGACCCCACTTAGATCTCACATTGGCAGAAGCCTCATGTTGGATTCGAGCATTTTTCAGTTATCTTGGATGACACTTATTATAGTGAAAACAAATATACGTTGCAAGGTAAATCCATACATTAGAAAAGAAGATTCATGAATAATAGACTTTAAATAAAATTTTACACACCTGACCAAGAATTCCACCAAGTATCGGGCATACAGGTGGATATAACATTGGCCCAGCAACTAGTATCCTTTCCAGAAGTGTTTCAGGAACATGTGACTCATTCAAGGACTGAAAAAGAATTGGGTAAAGAAGACATCACATGCATGCACAAATATAATATATGCTTAGCTATGAAATATCCAGGTTACCTGAGCATCACATAGCTCTTTCCTCAGCTTCAAAACAGCAGGAAGATCAAAATTAGACAATTCACCAGGATTACGTCCTTCGGATAATTCAAACTTCTCTATTACTGCATGAAAAATAATTAACGTCATGCATTACGAGTTAACCATGGAGGGCATAGCAAAAGGGGGGAAAATAAAGACTTTTTTAAAGAAATTGCTTCAGTATGTTTTCTTACAAACCTCTCATAGCAAAGTACAATTTGCTCACTTTCCTAGGAAGATTCCTCCATGGTAATAAAATTGCATCCTGCAATAGAGATGATAATTGCAAATGAAACTTGTCCACTGAATCCGGAGGCAGAGGACATTTGACCAAGTTTCAGTGTCATTATCTATATAGAATAACCAATAACAAAACTAAGATTCTAATCTTGTAAAAAGAATTTAATGACCGAAGAACTGTGTTAGGCCCAGGAAAAAAAATTTTACGATCAGGTATATATATATATATATATATATATATATATATATATATATATATATATATATATATATATGGGTCGAACATAGATTTACAACTTGTGTTAATATAAGTGACATCTTATGCAATCACCAAGTTGCATCCTAACCCACAAATTCTAAATATGAATTTGATACTCAACACCATTCTCTCATAAAGATTAACCATATAAGGTTGGACAAAACTCAGAAAAGCTACTTGCAAAGGTGTACATCAATAGATAAATGCAATATACAAGAGAACCTCCAAAAGTTGCATTTTATCACCACAATGGACAATAAATTCGTTGTGCTACACACTATGGTGTTTCTGTCATACTTTGGTTTTAAAATATTTATGGTTTTTGGCAATAATTGAAGAGTATGCAATTCCATAAAGCAACAAGTAAACTACACTAGATCTGATGTCAAAAGAAGCTAAACATCAAGAAACATGGCTTAATTACATTATCCAAAACAAAGATGCAGCTATTGGAATACTACATCACAAATAATATTTAATACCACTTAAAAGATGTACCTCAAGACTTGGATAACTCAAATGACATTCAGCAGTACCAACAGACTTTTTCTGCCGAAAAAATAATGAGAAGTGTCATTTCTAGATAACTTAATAAGCCAAATCACAAGCGCCAGCATTTGAAGGCCATCAAAAGAAACAGTGGAACAGGCTGAAAAGGTTAAAGAAGCAAATCAATTAATGAAGAGCACAAAGATCATATTGTAAGATCGATCATCTAAAGGAGAATTAAAAGAGGATTCATTGATCATGTAGCAAGTTTTTTTGACAATCACATCCATTCATAGACCAGTCTTGATTGATCCATCCATGAGGGAAAAACATCGTCATAAAAAGATGTTAATGACCTTCAAATTTCTTTTGAAGCACAGGCACATACCAGGTCAAATTATTTGTATGCAACATTAGCACTGACCTGTGACACCAACTCATGGAGCATTCATTCAAACCAATCTTATGTGGGAATGAAGGTCTAAAATGTAAGGTCCATTAAAGATAGTAATCTGATGTATGATGGATTTGAATAAGAGCCCAATGAATCTCATTACTAGTCAACTCAGACTTGGGTCACATGTATATTTTACAATTTTTGAGGTATTTATGGAGGCTTGTTATTGATTTAAGTGGATAGTTTAGGTGGTTTTTGACGTCCTATTTTTGAGTGATATCGATGTTAAGAATCCTAGTGGATATTTTACTGAAGATATTCCTCCATCCTGGAGCATATTGACTTTGGTCAAGAAAATTTAAGGATTGACTATTTGTTTTGTTGAATGTAAATTCTCCCATGTTTTTGGGGAGGGTTTTTAGAAAGGGGATCAGTGTAGCTAATTGGTTGGCGACATATGCCCGTACAACCAAATCATGTAATTTTTGGACCAAAGGTTGGCCTTCGAAACTTGATTTTTTTTGTTCGCTGTGATGCGAACGGTCGTGTACTTGTCCATTACACTAAGTTTAGTTTAGTTTTCCTTTAGAATAAAACAATGATGCTAAGGTTTTCTACTCAACAACAGTATACAAGTTTGGGGAGTTCTAGATGCATTCCCATAAGAAATTTTATAAAATTGCAAACTACTCAAAAGAAGCCTCTCCCACAAGCTAGGTAGGTCTAGTCAAGATCTATGCCTCACAGATCATGGAGCGAGTTAAAATTGGTCTTGAGTTAATACAACAAATCTATAATTTAATTGATTGATGGACTTGGTGTGTCTTCTCCCCAGTTTATCATTTACTATCCATCTTCCCCTATTTATTTGCCTGCACCCTGTCTATTGCACATGTCGATACGAAGGGTAAAGAAAAGTGCAGAAAAATACACTTAATAGATCCATGGTCATATACAGTGGCTAAAAAGTAGCCTAGGATTCTAGGCAACGATAATAAATGCAGTGTTATAGAACTACATTTCAATTGCATTAGTTTTCAGGTTGGAATCCAGCACAACCTAGCAGTCATGAAATCTTGCTTTTGTGTCACTTACAAACCCAAACATGGATCCTTTTGGCAGCTAAACTAGCAGTAAACATAGTACACACTAATTACATTGTGGAAATTCAGTGGTAATCATAATCTTCACACTCATATTCTCAGGTAAATGGAACATTAAAAAATCATGCATGCAGTTGTTAGATAGCTGAGGGTGGGCCTTGGTACATCAATAAGGTTGCTCCTTTACGACCTAGGAGACCAAGATTCAAGTAACAGATAAAGTCTCTTTAAATATTTAAAGGTAAGGCAGAGTACGTTGATCCTCCCCAAACTCCGCAATTGGGGGAGCCTCATAAACTGTGTATGCCTTTTTTCGTTGTTAGATAGATTGCTTTTCTGAAATATATTGCTTAAGATAGCACGAAGGATTTAAAATACCAATTCATTACAAGTTTCAGTAATCTATTAGATTGGTGGATAGCATTCCAATTCTGGTACTTGGTCAGATGTTAAATAATAGCCAGTACATACCGAGGTATACCAGAATTTACTTGCATGACACTACTCTTAACCAGCTAGTATTAGATTAAAAAGGGACAACATTTTGCTGAAATTCTGTGATGTCTGTTGTCTAGAGTAAATCATATCAAATAACCAGCTGTCTGTCTAAAATGAAAATAAACTTTCATAACATATCAGAATGTGATACCACAGCAGAGTTCTATTAATGACTAGCATACAAGCATGCAACAAATAAAGGAAGAATTCCTAGCAAACTAAAGAAATTAGTCATATCAACTCCCATATTAGAAGTGTATATAAAACAGGCCAGACATACAATCGTACTAAATGAGCCACTAATAACTGTCAACATGACAAGAAATTCTTAACATAAATTAAAAGACTATCAAAAAAGGAAAGCATATAACTGTGACCAATTAATGAGCTACATAAAACACCCAAAAACAAATGGCAGTATATTTCAAGACACGATACTTAAGGAAAGGAAGGCCTTGTGCAGACTATGATTGCAATCATTTGTCCAAAATAGCACAATGCATAATCAGCTTAATATAATTGATACTGATGACATTGCTAATATCAACAACTGCACCTGTGCATAGGTGTAGTTCTGCAGGTCAACAAAAATTTCACCACAGGAATCTCGGCATTCAATTGCATAAAATGCAATTCGCTTGGCTCTTTTACGACATTTCTCATTGATTTCTATCTGGGGAAGAAATAATCAAAGAATTAACAGATCAAAGACAACATAGGTGAATGCAAGTACAAAGCACATGTGAAACACAGAATTACTACATTATTAGTTACAGAAATACGAATCAGATCTAGAATATCAAATAATTAAATTTAATGGAAATATCTATAAGCATAGCTCAATTAGATAGGCTTTATATCAAGTGTCATTCAGTACCTTAGTTTTGAGTGAACAGCCAGTAACAACTACAACATCAAACTTGTCAAGAAACTCCATTTCACATTGTGCCAAATCACCTGTAGAAGACAATGTTCAGATACGATATTACATTCCAAACTCCTTATAATTGTACAAAGAGTTCAAAGAAAAATAGATAATGATGCAGTATGAATTATAAATCATATGTCAGTCTAGAGGGCACATGTTTGTATAAACGAATTATAATCTAAATACAATGTCTTGTATTGTATTATACTATCATAGCCAAGATGTGTTTAATAAACCAAAGCTGTTCATTGTGCCCAATATCTCTTTGTACTCCAACCAAGAAAAGCATCATATTTTAGAAAAATATTCTGCTTCCTACATATCAAAAACCTGCAAAATTTAATTCCACAGACCTAACTATTCATGTTAACATGCACAGATATTAAATCCCATTGAAATATAATTGACCACTATAACAGTACATGAACCTAATGAGACCTATCTGATGTTCACCTGTAGAATATATGGACACTAATTCAATCATGCAAGATTCCATAAATGGGAATATGTATTGGAAGATAGCCCTGTGCACAGAATTTCCATCATACCAGGCATAAGAAAGGTAATATGTATGTCAACTTATCCCTACATGAAAAGTAGTAGTTTCATATAGCTCAAAATTTGACACCCAGGTCTCAATAGAGCAAATTTATCAAGGTGCCAAGACACCTTCAAAGCATACATATATAATAACTTGCTAAAGAATGTGAGTCAAACCTTTACTGATATAATTAATCAGTTTACCTTGTACGTGGTTTTGCCACTTGGGCATTAGGCTAGGTACATTACCTTAAAGTCAGGGTCATCTTAAAGTCTTAACAGGTGCATTTACAAGATACATATATTATAATAATTCCTTTTCCTATCTTTTGACCAATCAGTATTCTTGTTGATCTTTTTACTTCTTAAGTTTTTTTTATATCTCTTAATCTTTTTATGGTTTAAATTATTTGAATAACATGACATATAATTCATATCTTTCTAATTTGCCAACTTTTTTTTGAAAAATAAATTTAACCAGAACCTTGATGCTCCAATCCAAAACCTCATTTTTATACAGGAGATCTGGATTGCCTTTTTGTCTGGGACAGACAATCCATATACTGATTTTTCTAAATCTTATTTTGGGATAATCGCCATATCTCAAACTTATGTGATCCTACATTGCCATATTGACTGAGTGATGACACAAACATTCCACAGATATAAACACAAAGGACCCAAATTCTGATAAATGGAACCTTCATATATAACAAGCAAGATAAGTTAGATCATAGTATTGATTGATCAATCCTAAATATCCTTAAATCAAACTTTGTTTTGCAAAACATGATATTATTGAATTTACATATATTAACATCTGAAATTGTCATACTCTATATCATGACAGCACAGAAATAGCTATATCTGTGAAATCAAAATGTTGCAAGCATATAAAAAAAGTTTTGCTGACATGCTACAAACTCAACAACCAACACACATCTCAACCAATATGTTTTATCTGGCAAAAGCTGGAGATTTCACCAAAGAATAAGCATTCATAATTGGAAATGATAAGAATTATGGGAATCACCTTTTTCTGCTAAAACACGGACCATAGGGTTGAAATCTCTTAAAGATTCACAACATAGTTCAGAAAGGGATCTACCACTATATACAGTCTCATCCCGTGGAATCAAGAAATTAGCTTGAAGTGCATCCTCTGTCACTAAACGATCATCCATCAGTGTCAAACTCCCTACTCCTGCTAGAACAATATTCTTGCAGAACTAACCAAAAGAGAAAAGAACTTGTGTGAGTGGTAAATATAGATGCTTCCAACATGACCTCCAATAACAACTATTTTAAAAGTCTTGACAGATGATTAACATGGAATTCAACAATCTAGCTACCGAGTTACTTTCAGCAATCTAGCTATCACAAATTATTGAATATTCATAGAAACTGTAAGAGCAAGTATGTAGCCGCAGAAGTACCTTCATATAGGAAAACTCACACAGATAAAGTAGAACTTTCAGCTGTTGCTCTAATCGACTACTCTTGGCTCGTATGGCACATTAGTACTACACTTTTTAACTTAATTAATGTCATATCTAGTTACTACAGTGGGACATTAGTTTCAAACCCCTATGTGAGTTTTATTTTGAAAACCTATAATATACATGCCTATTAATAAATATACTGAACAGAGTAAAAAAAATTATTTAAGAGAATTGAGCACATGGTCTGTGAATATTAACAATATATTACTGGAAAAATTACATTTATTTCAAAAATGTTAAAAAGACAAGAAACAACTATGTTCCAATGTGTATTATAATCTAATCCCCTTAAAAAAGTGTTGTCTTATCCAACATTCTTCTTGTAATCCCATATTAACATATCCAAAATCCAAGAGTACTTGAAGTTTCTCAGGTAGCATTCCTTTGAGAAACTAATATTATCTATATTTAGCTATCATAATGAGCTCTACATTTAATCCATTTTCACAACAAAGTTATGAATCATATATCCAAAACTTAACTGTACAGAGTACACACATTCTCCAAACCAACTTTTCCATTCAGAGTTCTTGTGTTTGCTTGAAGTAAACCCTTAACTGGACTATAAATGATTCAACCAGTACAGAGTACATGCATTCTGCAAACTAATTTTCCGATTAGAGTTCATGCATTTGCATGAAAGCCTTAACTAGACTATAATTGATCAAGGCTTCTGAAAACAAAATAAGCAACAAGCTGAAACCCAGACTATAAATGTTGGCAATTGAACTAGAATAAAAGAACATAACTATTCATCCATATTGTGGCACATCAATGACAAATCCATGTGACAAGAGGACACATAATCCAACAATCTTTTCAATGATAATTACGAAGTCAGGACTAAATTTTAGTAAAATCACAAAAGAACTGGATTACCTCAACCGATGTGCCATTCAATCCACTGACGAGTATCTGAGCCTTGCTTAACCTTTTTTGAAACAAAAAAAAAAGATATCAAACCAAGAAGAGTAAAAAACATCAAATTAACAAAAGAGAGACCATATAATTAATACTTAAGAAAACAGGAAATGACTCAAACTACCTTTTCTGAGCATCAACCCCCCAGACTCGAATTTGGCGATCATATAGGGCTGTTTGTTGTGCAGTAAGCTCTTCCCCATCCATTTTGATCCTTAATCTGCTAAGCAAAGATGATTAGGGATACGACCTTGTAAGAATGGTTAAAGAAAGGAGAAAACTTGAGATGCGGTTTTCTTAGAAATTGTTAAGAAAGGAAGAGGCGGACAGAAAGCATCAACGGCTAATCAGCTAAAATGCTTTCTCCAAAGCTGGAATCTATACGAGGAACCGGGATTGAGATTCAAACAATAAGTTGTAAAAAACCCACAATATTTTGTCTAATGCTACAAAGAATACAGACCAAGATAGAATTTTTAGTAGGATTTTGTGTAGTGAAAGGTGCAATAAGCTTCAAAGCACCTCGAAAAATCTCTAAATGTATCCGGTATCGGTGAAAAATGGAATTTATTTAGCTTTTATACGCCAACAAAGAGAATCAAGAATTATCCAAAGGAAAAAGTAGATTAACGTCTTCAAATGACATCAATGCAACCCACAAACAAACAGCAGCACTGAGTTACAGACAAAAAAAAGGACGATTATTGTGTCAACTAAGGAACGACTCTTGGGACTAGCAGTGCAGCTTCTTACCGTCCTTCCCAAAGACACAGGTGATGCGCCACAGCCTAGCACGGGTGGGATAGGAACACGGAATCGCTTTTAGAGGAGAGACTCTCGGAACACACTGCAGAAGATGAGCCGACTCCTGCAACAAGTGGCACCTGGTCGAGTTTCGAGGCCGCCGATGTAACTGACTGCGGCGTCGCCGACGACGAGAAGAGGGCTTAGGGCTGGTCTCGGCTTCCTGAACTAGGGCAGATTCGATAAGTTTTATGGCTTCAGCCGGCCCGTTTTTCCGGTTCGTCAGAAATCTGTTGTGCTTCCGATCCAATTACCAAATTGAACCGACGGGGATTCGTTATTGGTTTCTCATGTTAACGCCCAGCGGTCCGGTACTGTCCGAACAAGTACAATTCTTGTGATTAGATGTTTTAGATCGGGTTGGCTTCAGATCGGGCTGACATCGGATCAGGTCGACGGTAAGCCGAAGGATTCAATCGGATCGTAACAAACAGTAACCCGATAGGGATGGTAATTAGGCAGGTTACTATGGATTTGGCTTTCGATTGGGTCAATTAGGGCTCGGTGCATTGCTTATATATGATTTGTTTTTCCTGTCTAATCTCTATGCATGTGTGTGTGGATTTGCCTTTTTCTATTTAATTTACACAAATAAAATCTAAAATCCAGCAAAAGATTTGAGACAAAATTATACCTGTAGAATCTAGTAACTAAATTCTCTCCAAAATCATCATGCTGAAGTAAGGAGAATAACCCAAGCGTAGATCTGTGTTGCCATCTTCTTCTCTTTGGTTCCATTTCAAATGAAGAGCGACGACCTTTCCAATGTTTCTCTCTGCACTCTAAATTGTAGAATTAAGGAACAACTCATGATAGAGCTAGCTTTCTAAGTAGTATGTATCCTTTCTTTACGCACACATTCAAGTATTACATGCAGCAGGAACAAAAAAGAAGCCATTAATATGAAGAGAAACAAGTGACAGGAAGGGATAGAGAGCTCAAAGTGTCGACCTTTGTAGAACTCTACAAGGCTATCCTCCTCTCAAGCTCAGCATCCACTCTTGCCTTCTCCTGCACCTGCAATGGCGATCGATGGTGATGAGCAGCCACACCTACGGCATGAAGGTGTTATCACGTACGGTCGACGGTACACGGGAAACACGACGTCGTAGGGCAACACCGAGAGGAAGAAGAGGAGGAAAGTACTTCCTCGATCTCAAGCAAGAGATGGCTCTGTCTGTCCAACTGAGCTAGAATTTCGACGAAGTCTATCTAATCTAAACTTCAATGTTCTGAAGGGAATACCGAAGCGATCGAGTTCCATTAACTGCACTGTTTCGCGGTTTAGTAAGCAGTGCAACAACTATTATTAGTTTATTTGAATTAAAAAATATATAAAATATAGAATACCTGAGAAAACGCCACTACTAATATGTTTAGCATCATAATGATTTTTTTAAAAGATATAAATTTAAATGAGAATTTAACTGGAGTTGACTTACGATCGCTAACCTCTTTTGTGTGTGTGTGTGTATATATATATATATATATATATATATATATATATATATATATATATATATAAACTGTAAAACTGTTCTTAGAATCTCCTTTAGTAACTCTGTCCGTGTGTATTGACAGGAATAAATGCCCTTTGAAGCTAATAAATCCCTGAAGAGAAGAGTACGTAGGTTTCTTGCAATCATGCAATCTGATGTTTTGTAGGCTACATTTCAATTGGCCTGTTGCGATCTGCTAATCTTTTGTCTCCGCCAGTGCATGTGTTCTTCCTCCATTACAGTGGAAACGAAGTGATTTCTCTTGGCAGCAGATAGAAGTGTCCTTCACTGGAATTGTTTGCTGTGAACCATGGAATCATCATATCAAATGGCAACATCTAGTTTCTTCTTTCTTTTCTTCTTCATCCAGGTTATCATCCAGATCAAATGGGAATTGCTGCAGCAACCACCGAGCCAAGCGTGAGCAATTAGATGGCTTGAATGATAGAAGAAAACTGGCATTTCTGTGTGCCATATATAGATGCTGTCTTGAGCATCGAGAGTGGGCAAACATTCTGCTTATTGCTCTCAGGTAGCAAAACCTTTTTCATGAACTGCTGCTATAAAGATCTCCGGTGAAGAATCAACCATGTCTGCGTGAGGTGGAAGAGAGAATATTATTTGAAGTATTTCTTATTTCAACATAATTTCTCTCACCATTATCTAGATAAGATCCTTTCAGGTATAGTTCACCTGAATTAGTTTTGCATATGTCACTCTTGACGTGGGCAAATCTCCTTCATCCCCGTTGGAGATAATGTTTTCAAGGGTGATGAACCAATCCCCTTGGAGATTTCATTCTCAAGACACAAACTCTTTCCCCTAGAAGATATGATTCTCAAGACACGAACTCATTCCCTTTGAAGATAGGTTTCTCAAGACGTGATGAACTTTATGTACCAAGTCGCCTTGACTCAATTATGCGTATCAATAATATATAGATATATTATATATACAATCAAGCTGGTACCGGGCTATCATCTGATATACAACCAAAGTGGTCTATCAGGAAGTTTAATTGCTGAATTATTAAGTTATATTTTAGAAACAGTTAGTATACCTAGAGAGTTAAAAAGGGAACGTAACAAGGAAAGAATCATATCATGGAATTATTTCTCCTAGAATCTACATAGAAACAAAAGGGATTAATAACGAGCAAATGATTAACTGTCATCACTTCGGACGAACAAGCATAACAGAACAATGGTAGATTATTGGACATGTAAATGAATACCTTAGCTCGGTCAGAATGACCATCCATTAGGTCAGCCCCCTGTCGATAAAATCTACATGCATAGTGACATATGAACAAAACCGCAAGGCATACGATGATTAACTCTAGACACTATTTCATATCATCACCCAGGGATTCAAATCTCAAAGCTAAAGGGATTAAGATACTGACATTTTTCATCGCGTCTTTCCGCCAAATTCTCTTAATCAACGACTGATCATACTGATCAAAGATTTAACTCGCCCCTCCGTCCTAACCTGTATATAGAGACCGTGTCGGTCTTGATTTCATGTCAGTTGGTAACGATCGAATTCCTCCCCTTCCCCATGGTCTCTGATGCGTCTACCAACAGTTGACTATCTCGTTCGAGTCAACGACGAGTCTCCCTTCTTCCTTCATTGCCTGTGGGAAAAACAATTTTTATATCGCCTCGTGGGCTACATTGGTCTCTCTCTCTCTCTCTCTCTCTCTCTCTCTCTCTCTCTCACCCCCCATCAGATTCGTCTGCGTGGTTGTCACTAGCAAAGGAAATGACGAGTATGGAAACCAAGAACCAGAGAGACAACGAAACCACTTGTATTCATGAATCATAGTATGCCTTCATGGACATCGTCATCTTTAATATATCCCAAAATAAACGGCAATAACATTTTCACAAACAGAAATGACATATACCAAACGAATAACAGCAACAACAACAGTAGAGAAAAGGACATAGGAACTGCCGCTGGCGGAAACTTAATTGTAATGCTTAAGCGTCCATCAGGGGAGATATGCAACAAGGAAGACAGGAAGAAGGCAGGCGGTTGCAGCAGAAGTAGTGTGTCAGCCGGTGTAGATGTGGACTCCGACGACGATGAGGAAGATGGTGAGGAGGGCGAAGAAGAGGACGGCGTGGACGAGGATGGAGATGCCGCTCGTCTGCATGTTGACGAACTCCACTACCCTCCCCTTTCCCGGCAGCTGGAACAGCAGCCCCGGCGACAACAGCACGAACAGCAGCACCGCCACCACCACCGGCCCCCAGTCCGCCATCTCGTCTACGATGGAAGCATCCTATAACAGCGTTTATAAAGAGGAGAGTAGACCGCAGAGGTCGCCAAGTCATGAGAAGCAGAATATTACGCCCTTACCGTGTGCCATGAGACGTAGAGAAGTGTGAGTTGCGGGTCCAACAATATCCCCGATTCTAAAATAGGTACAAAAGGTGGGTACGCTAAAGAAGTGCCGTTGGCAAGCGTCTTTTTAAAAATTCTCGTCGTGGGGAATGGGGAATGGACGGCTCCAACTGACGAGGCTTCTTTGACCGACCACCGTGGCAACCAACACTGTGGGATTCCTTCCTCGGACACCCAGATCTTCACCTACTGCAGTCCCGAAAAAGATTCTCTATTTAAATATTATATAAAGTTCACGCCGTCACCAACTATTTCTTATTATTTTTTTATCTCTATCGGTCATCAGCATATTAACAAGTTTTCATATTATCCCAATCTTTTTATCTTAATTAGACCAAACGAAGCCATTTCATTCAATTGATTTGGTATAACTAATTATTCCTAATTTGGTATCAATTCCCGCTCCCGTTTGATTCGGACCAGGGTGTCATCTGATCCAGGTTTACAGGGTTTGATACAGATGGCTGGCTGCTGTTCGACGCCTCACAGCTTCTTCACCGACCTTCCATTTGGCAGGTACGCGAAGATGCCCTTTCCTATCTCGGCCACGCAGTAAGAAACACAGACGCAATCCACCCTTATTTATCATCCACATCCACGCATGTGGACCCACCGATCAAAGGATGGGTGGTCAGTGGTGTAAATAATTTGGGTAATACATCTCATGACAAATCACTATTCTTTTTACATTTTTTATTTGTCTTTATTTTGAGAATATTAATTAGCGGTCGCGGAGGCCTTACCGTTCCGTTTGAAACGGGATAAAAGAGGCGCGAAATAGAAAAGAAACCGTAACAGTTCACCTTCCGGTTCCCCTTGTTCTACCCGAGTCCCGGAACTCCTAAGCGCTCCCCTTCCCCCTCTTGCCGGCGATTGCAGGAGATTGGTACTTCCGATCTGCAATCGGGCCAACTGGGGATGGACGGCCAAGCCCATTCGAGGAGGTGCTCGTCGTTCAGCGGCTCACCTGCGAGGAAGAAGCAGCCGGAGATGGGGAGTTCCGACAGCGGTCGGAAGACGCCCCTCTCGCGTTCTTTGTGCGCTTCTGCCCTTGATTGTCTTACTTTAAGCGGTTTCTTCCCTACGTAGTACAACTTTTCTCTTTCGCGAAACGAATATTATTGTTGTGTTTGTTTCAATTATGTCAAATCGTTCTGATGATAGGTCAAGAGCATGTGTTGTTGGTCGGTTAAACATTTCGTTCTTTTGATCATATGCTTCTACTGCTTAATAAATGCAATACGGTCCTGATGGCATTTTGATTTGAATTGTATCAAAGTCTTGAAGGAGATGATTGTTGGAAAACATTTTATTGGGCGATTTCGATTTAAATCCTAAATGCTTGCGGGAAGAGGTAGGATTAATGTTTGATCTTCATCATCGTCGCAGTTGGGGGTTATTGTATGACCTTGATTGTTCAGCTCTTTATTGACCAATTTCTGCATAAAACAGGTTATATGAATTAATTTCTTTTTCTTTGGCAAGAGAAAGATGGAGTGCCTCAATATATTCATATTTTTTATTGTAAATGGCATAAATGGGGTTATGTAGGATATTAGAGTAGTAAAACCTATCTTAAAATTGGTGACATGAGGTTAATCATGTCAGTAGTTCTCCCTACTTGCCACATTATTAGACCGATTTATATGTTCAAAGCATTTCTCTGTCCGTTCAATCCAAATGTTCCCAGCTCAATGAAGGTAGACTATGTACCAAAGCCTTCTTTCAGTTCATGTATTTGCTCATTGAATACTTCTTTGTTGACAATTATCTATACACCCCTATGATTGCACACTCTAGATGCAGTAATAGATTGATGCTTATATGTTCTTTTGCGGTTATTATTCATAAATCAGAACTTCTATTGATGCGTGTGGAGTAATTGAGGACTTTTACTGATGATGTTGACCACGTTAACTATTTTATCTATCAGTGTAATACATCCTTATGATTACTCTTGTTGGCCTGTTTATTCCTTTGGAGCAGGACTTTAACTGGTGAGAGAACTGTCAAGAGGCTACGACTGTCAAAAGCATTGACAATGCCCGACAGTACAACAGTGCTGGAGGCTTGCCGAAGGATGGCTGCTCGTAGGGTTGATGCTGCGCTGCTGACTGACTCAAATGCTTTGCTCTGCGGAATCCTGACGGACAAGGTTGATACACTATGTTTTCATTTATTACATACTGGAAACTAAGTCGTTTCTTATAGGTTGAGTGATGATTACATATTCTGTTAATTGAAGGATATAGCAACAAGAGTTGTTGCTTGTGAATTGACGCTTCAGGATACGCCAGTTTCGAAAGTGATGACAAGAAATCCCATTTTTGTTCTTTCCGACACTCTTGCAGAGGAAGCATTGCAGAAGATGGTCCTTGGTTCGATTGACCTAAAACCGTCTGATATTTCCTTGCTACATCAAGCTAAATATTTTATTTCTTTTCTGCTTCTATTTTCAGGGAAATTTAGACATTTGCCTGTTGTGGAGAATGGTGAAGTTATTGCTTTGCTTGACATCACAAAATGTCTATATGATGCCATTGCACGACTAGAGAGGGCAGCTGAGAAGGGGAAAGCTATTCAAGCTGCTGTTGAAGGGGTCGAGAAAAACTGGGGAACATCTATATCTGGTCTGTGTTAACAGAATACAAACAGCTGATTAGTTGATGGATGCAATTGTCAGATTGTTTATTGTGTTAGTTTTTTATTTATCCCTCAACTTCTTAAATACCTGCTCACAGAAATTTTTTACTGATTTTACTCCTGCCCAGGGCCTAGTACGTTCATTGAAGCTCTTCGAGAGCAGGTATTTCAGCCATCATTGTCAACAATTATCCAAGGAACTCAAAGTAGGTAATATCTTCTTCTGTAATTAGCCACATAAATGACAATGCATATACTATAGGTGATTTTTAAGATTATAGAGATATTTTTATTTAGTAGTGTCCTATGAAGAGTATATTTCTTATAGTGATGTTAATCTATCAGGGTTGTTACAGTCTCACCAACTGAGTCAGTTTTGTCTGCTACCAAGAGAATGGTTGAATTTCAAATGGGTTCGGCAATAATTACCATCGGAAATAAGCCAATTGGAATACTTACGTATGCCCTTCAATTCTAAATCTAAGGTCACTTTCCTTGAAGAACGTCATCTTAACTATTAATTCTGCTGAGAGTTTGTTTTCCTACTGTTCTTCTGAATCAGTTCAAGAGATATTTTGATGCGTGTGGCTGCAAAGAATCTTTCACCAGATACAACTGCTGTAGAAAAGGTATGTGTTCAGTACTTTGATGTGGAGTTTTCCATCTTACAATGATTTTATATAAGCTTGTTGGATTAGTCCTGTATTTCTCTTGTCATCTCTGTGATTTCCAAGATGTCTATATATTAATAATCTTAATAACGTAGAACATGATAAACAAATGAGATCAAATGTTTAATAATCCGAGTATGCAATTCATTAGCAGGCATAACTACTTTGATCAAGTTAGAAATGCTTGGGATAAGAATAAGGTTATAGCTCTATACTCTTATTTCATGATTGTAATGAAATAATAGCTTTTGCATATCTTTGCCTAAACAAGGGATAAGAATATGGTTTAAATAATTCTGTATACTAACAGTAGAAGATAGACCACTGCACAGCCATCTGATAAAGAAATTTCCAATGTATATGTGAAACTAATTTAATTCTCATTTTTACAGATTTGTGTCTTTTTTTAAAGAGAGAGAGAGTGGGGACTGTATCACCCAAAAAAGAGAACTTACATGTATAGATGATTTAAAATATCATTAAGTTTTGGGGATAAGTTAGGAATTTCAATGTGCCACCAGATCGTCAACTGTAGCCACTCTTTCTTTTATTTCTGAATATTATATTCTAGACTTTCCTCAAAAGGAAAAAAAGAAAGAAAATTATTGCCCATGTCAAACCAAGGATGAGTATACCATGTATGGAAAATGGCAGTCCTGCCATAATGAAGAGGGTTTTCAGCAACTAGGGAATTGTCTTGTGTCACCACCAGTAACCAGCAATTATATCTTCAGGTATAGTATTATATTAAATTTTCTGCTCATAAGGTGGGTCTGTGGGAAAGAAATCCTGGGTTCGCAGCACAGGTACACAATTTCATCTGCATACTAACTGTAACACACTATGTTGCATTGTGATCATTGGCCTATATGCTAGCAATAGAAGTTTGTGTTTCATTTAAAGCTTGTAGGATATTATATATTAGCCTGAACAGTGTAGATGGGATTCTCCTAATAACGTATTTGTGTCTGGAAGTATGGTGGTCATGTTTCCAGTGCTTTTATTCCTGACACGTATGATTCTCATATTTAGGTTATGACACCGAATCCCGAATGTCGAAGCATTGATACCTCGATCCTTGATGCTCTTCACACTATGCGAGCTGGAAAATTTTTGCATCTTCCTCTAACA
Organism: Musa acuminata AAA Group; assembly: GCF_036884655.1. Lineage (NCBI taxonomy): Eukaryota > Viridiplantae > Streptophyta > Magnoliopsida > Zingiberales > Musaceae > Musa > Musa acuminata. The sequence goes on along the minus strand of NC_088332.1, from coordinate 18,492,623 downwards.
GACAGAAGTAAGCTATTTAATCTTCTTCCTACCCCAAAAAGGAGAAAGATGCTTTTGAAATATAGAATAATCCTTTTTGCTGTCTCTTACATCTTTTTGTTCATTGCAGATGGTATCATTGTCTCAGTGATTGATGTACTTAATATCACACATGCTGCATTGGCCACAGTAAGTTAATATGTATAATTTTACATAGGACATTCCTCTGACAGTTTGTTTCTTTCATTGATTGACTCACTCGACATATAGGTGAATTTCGATAGATTGCAAATCATATATCATTCTATTAGGTGCACGTGAATGTTAGTTTCTAGCCAGAGTACACGAGCTGAATAGTCCGTCCTATATATATATATGTATATATGGAGTATATATACATATATACATATATATATATATACATATACATATATATATACACATATATATACATATATACATATATATATATACATATATACATACATATATATATACATATGCATATATACATACATATACATATATATACATATACATGTATATATATATATATAAATATATACATATGCATATATGTATACATATATATATACACATATATATATACATATATATATATATATATATACATATATATATATATATATATACATATATATATATATATATACATATATATATATATATATATATATATATATATATATATACATGCACATATAGAAATGTACATATATGTACATATGTATATGGGTTCAATTTTTCATATCAACCATATGTTCTTACCATAACTACCATTTGTCAGATGATCTAACAGTTCAGTGGCAGTGTTTAGTTTATTCTATAATCAACCATCAACCACTATAATAACAAAATTCAATTCTAGACAAGCTGAAATATTTAAAAATACTGTTTTGCCCTTTGTTTTCTTTAATTAATGTCTTTGTTTACTGTTAACAAGTTTGAAAGCAGTGCTGCCGTTGGAAATGAGGCCGCAATTTCTTTGATGCAAAAGTTCTGGGATTCTGCAATGGCCACAGGGCCTTCGGAGGAAGATGATGAGACACGGAGGTAACCTGCTGTAATTTTCCCCCTTGGGAAATGCTATCGCACTTCACGCGAACTGCTTAAATACACCATGACATCTCAATCACCAACTCTGATTGTGGAATAGTGAAGGATCTATGAAGATGACATCTGAGGTGACAGACGTTGTGGCCTCTGCGTACCCTTCTTCAAACTTACCTGACATGTTCTCTTTCAAGCTTGAGGATAAACAGGGCAGGATGCATAGATTCCATTGTGGTACGTTAGCTACTCACTTGACTATGGATCGACTTGAAGGTTTTGCCTTGAAGATTGGTAATGCTTGGAGTATACATTTCAGAAACGCGGAGTTTGACATACCTTATCACTTCCATCCTTCAAAGGGTGGGCGATGACATCGACAGGAATCATCTGCCACATATCCTGGTATTCCCAGAATGTTCATTACAGTGCAAAAAACATATACTTCTTTCTTTTTTTTGCCCCCCAAAAATGCACGTTTCCTTAACCTGATTTCATTTAAAATAACATGGAAATTTGCAGTACGAAGATGAGGATGGTGACAAAGTCATTTTAGCATCCGACAGTGACCTGGTTGCAGCCGTGGACCATGCAAGACTTGTTGGCTGGAAGGCATGGCTACCCAAGATTTCCTTCTTACAACTCATTCTTCTGATACATGATTAATGACTCTCTATTGTTACCATTGTGACTTCTGCTTTTGGTTAAAAGCCAGCTGAACATATGGTGATTTCTGTTTTGGTGCAGGGATTGAGGTTACACTTGGATTACTCTGCCAATGGGTGTGGGAAGAAGGGTAGGGGATCAGGAAGAATGGAGTTGGCAAACATAGATGCATGGGCAGCAGCATACAACATGGTTGCAGCAGGAGCTGCAGTCGTGGCTGGCCTGGGTATGATGGCTTACTTGAAGAGATTCGCATCATAAATCAATACACTATCAATAGTGCCTCAGACACACCTCTCCCTAAGCCAAGCAACTGCAAGTAGCAGAGAAGTGAAGCAAGCAACAGCCCTGTAATCATTTTGATGGATAGCTTTCCTCTCAGGTTATATATAAATGAAGAACCGTGAGGAGAAAAGCCATCATCAAGCGAAGCAAATTTTGTGTAGGGTGGGTAACAGAATGTGTTATATATACTGTCACTGTTTGGTGCTTGTGGGTGTCATGGAATCAAGTTGGCTTCACAGTTTGCCACGTTATGGCGAACGCACATGAAGGCTTCAGTAGCCTTTGTCGTACTACGATGAGCTGTTGCTAATGTTACGATGCCATTTACTCACCTTCGCGTTACTTTAGTGCTGCTGAAGAGCACGAGCACTCGTGGGAGTTTCGTTGACATCATACATGATCGATGGGACTATAAAATCCAACCACTTTTGGATTGCAGTAACTTTTTCAAATAAAAAAAACAAAAGTTAAGAACTTTATGCCTCATCTTATAAATTTTTTAAGGTATCAATTAATTTAATTGATAAAAACTTTGTCTATTAATTATAAGGTTTTTGATTGAATCTCCTTTTTAGTGTTTGATTGGCAAAATATTTACCTTCATGGCACCTAGTCAGCACAAAGAGATTGGAGTCTTCAATCAATAATCCAACCATATTTATATTTACTCAATATCAAATATCCAAGAAATATTCTCTCTCAAATATTTTTTCTAGTTAAATCAATTATAAAAGAAATCTATCAAACAATAATAATCAAAGTCAAATACTATTTTAGTAACCGGGATCACATCAGAAACCTCACATAGTATTTTTTTTTTATAGGTCGGTACCAGATGAATTGTTTAAAGACTTAGTCGCACCTGAAGATTTGCATGCTATTGAATCTTTCAAATAATTTTTAAATTTTATTAATAATAAATAAATCTTTTTTATATTTTTAAAAATATGCAAATCTATTGATTTTTGAAATAACTTCTTAAGTTCAAGATGAGATGATTCTAAATTTTCATATTTAATGTAAAAAATATATTTGCCCTGAGTATTTTTTAGTATATCAAATTCATTAGTAAAGTATGATCCTTTTTCAATGAATTGTATTTTTTATTAATCTTTTTTAAGTTCTCAACTAGCTCATGATGTGATAAATAGATTTCGGGAGAATTTGTTACCTCATTGTCAAAAGCTATGAGGGAATAATTTGTCACTTCTTTTTTGGTGGTTTGTTCTTTCATCTTCGATCCACTTAATTTATCCAATATTACTTTGAATGTCTGGTCTTCTTTATGAATGTGATCTTCCTTCTCAACTGAGGATATTTACTTTTGAAATATTTCTTTTTTTATATTAATAATATGTCATTATGTCTTTTTTTAAATCAATTTTTGTCCGTCTCATTTCTTGTTTAAATTAACTTATTTTTCTTCATGAACTTTTGAATTTCCTTATGAGAAGGTATACTTTTTAGTCTTTGAACTATTTTGATTTGAGTTTTTCTTTAGGCAATGTTCTTTTTTTTTGGATAAATTTTTTTCATCTTTACGTGTCTCGTAAATCATCGTATAAGTTATTAGTGATTCTATAAGTATTTCAAGAGGAAGATTGCTCAAATTGTTGGCTTTTTAGATTGTAATCACCTTTAGTTCTCAATTCTTTGCAAGTGACTTTAAATCTTATTCATTAGTTCAATGTTAGTGTAACATTTGTCAAGTGTTTTCAATCTATTTACAATATTTGTAAAGTAGATATATATGTCAATAAAAATGGATTCATTTTAAATAATTTATAATGATGAATCAAAATATTAATCTTAGATTTTTTTATTCTACTTATGCCTTTCTAAATAACTTCAAGTATATGTCATATATCATATATAATGTTACAAGTAGAAACTCGGTTCAATTCATTTTTATACATAGTACAAAATAAAGCATTCATAGTTTTAGTATTTAAAAAAATATTTTTTTTAAATTATTATATTCATTTATCAGTTTAATTTTTTTTCAAAATCAACCTTAATGATATTCAATAAATCATAATTCATAAAAATAATAAAATCCTCATTCTAGTTTTTTAATAGGTGTCATCCATCTCATCAAACATATGAGGATATATGATGAAGTGTCTCTCTTGATTACTTGAAAAAGTTATTAGATCTCTCTTGGGTGTAAATTCAATTGAAAGAATTTTGTATTAATATCAATTATTATGATCTTAATGACTCTAGAGGTGATGAATTAGTACTATAGTAATTTTAATTGATTTAAAAACCTGATTGATAAAATAACATGTTTCAAAAATATGATTAATCAAGTGTTGAACGTGAGTAAAAGTTTCAAGTAAGGTAAATGAAAATAAGTAAGCAAGATAAAAAAATCATACACAAGAGAAAGAATATAAATTGATTTATAGTGGTTTGGTCTTTTCAACCCATGCCCTCTCTCGATTCCTATTCGCTCGAGCCCACTAACTTTTATTACCAATCTTACTTCAAATATATGAAGATCAATAACCATTTACACCATTTCTCGTTTTCGAGTTTAGGAGAGGACCTTCATACTTATTTTTTTTTACATGAGATCTCTCACCTCCTGTAACTTAGTATCTAACGTCTGAACTTAACGGCCCTCGCTTTTAATTTGGTTTCTAATCTAACAGCTTCATTTCCTTACTTCTCGATCTACTGTTGGCTCATTACCTATTGCTGCAGGTTCTTCTCCCTTTGACTTTGCATGCTTGGCTTAACCAACTCCAATAATGGAAAATATGTCTAATAATAATAATAAGCAATGGTGAGAGGTCCTAACGTGAAGTCGCCAGCACTGGACTAGTACTTGATTCTGTAGAAGATCTTGATTCTGCTCCTTTCGACGAAAGAGAGAGATCAGAAGCCGCTGGAAATGATGTATCTGTTCGAAAAGAAAGCTCCGTATTTGCATTTGCAACAGGGTTTGGGTAAGAATCCTGTACTGCCATCAGATCTTATGCTTGAGTTTGTTAGCTCGATGAACTAATTAAGACAGACCTCTTTTGTTGGTAACTTGACTTCTCACTTGTTCTTGCGAAAGCACTTGTGGAATGTAGGTGCACCTGTTCTGTTATAGAAGTCGTTTGTCACCCAAGGTATAGGTAGCTTAAATGGTATAGGTCGCTTGAAAGGTATAGGTCGCTTTAAGAGTCAGCCCAGTCTTTGGGATCAGTAAGAGATGTTCTCAGTCCAAGTCAAGTGGTCAATTGAACGTTCCAAACCAAGCAGTTCAATTGATTGATCTTCGGGTGCTTGACTGGAATCCTATATATAGAGAAGCGGAGGGCTTGCCGTGAAGTTCAATTATTACTTGAGATTGGAGTTCAGTGTAGCACCACCCCCAACTACAGAATGGAAGAGAGTAGCGCCTAGGAATCGCGCAAAGATGAGAGTAGAGGCAGCCTATACTAAGGCAGAGACACCATTTCTTTCAACGGTTCCACTTGGATACGAGACTTCTCCTGCAGTAACAACGCAGTAGGGCGAGTTTGAAGCTACCTTTAATTGAGATAAGAAGCACATGATATAATTGATTAATAAAATAGAGCATTACTTATTTACTTATAACAACTTATTGTTCTGTTACTTCATTTATTTATGAACTAGCGCACAAATCTCACTAACGCTTGCTCTAACTCCTAATGCTACAGTCAAACATTCCAAAGAGAACTTCGTTAGCGCAGTGAAGACAGTTGATCTGTTATAAATTGTTTAAATTAAAAAGAAAAAAAGAATTTCTTTTCAAAAAATTTATTTGAAAAGGTATTTTCTTTTACAGTTATATTGGTAGTTATTTTTTAAAGGTGGTGTCTTTTGAGAAAATATCTATAAATAGATATTTGAGGATAAATTAGATATTCTCTAATTGAAGATTTTTTATTGTTTGCTCAATACATATCTTCTAAAGGCTTGTCATATCCACTAAAACTATTTACATCAAACCCATAGCAATCTTATTGAGAAGAGGGTGCAAATATCATTTTTAGAAAAGTGTTTATACACGTTTCAAGCCTAAATATCTTTCCTAAAGTATTCTTGATCTTGTGTTTGTTATTTGTTTCCATAGTGTTTTTATCCTCTTCTTTGTCGTATTTTTTCAACAATCTAAAAATGATATTTGTGAGTTTATATAAATTCACTATGGAGGCCACAAATATCATCAAATTATTGAATCAAGATTTTGTTCGTTTGGATCATTTTGATGTAACGAATTTTACCCGTTGGTAAGACAAGATGAAATTCATGTTGACTGCGTTGAAGATCTTCTATGTGCTTGATCCAAATCTTCAACCAATTCCTGATCCAACCGATGATGACACTGATGAAGTCAAGGCTGAACAAAAGAAGAGAATCGAAGATAAAGTCATGTGTAGAGGACACATTCTCAATGCTCTTTCGGATCGGCTTTATGATCTTTATACGGTGGAACCATCTGCAAAAGCAATTTGGAATGCTTTGGAATTCAAGTATCATGCCGAGGAGGAAGATACAAAGAAATTTTTGATTTCTAAATATTTTGATTATAAGTTTATGGATGACAAGCCAATCTTGGCATAAGTGCATGAGTTGCAGGTCATTGTTAATCAATTGAAGGCTGAAAAAATTGAACTTCCTGAACCTTTTCAAGTAGGGGCTATAATAGCCAAGTTGCCTTCATCTTGGAAAGGGTATAGGAAGAAGATTTTGCATGACTCCAAGGATATCACTTTGGAGCAAATTCAAAAATATCTTCGAATCGAGGAGGAATCGAGGATGAGAGAAAAGAGTGAGAACTCTTTTGGTAATATAAAAGCAAATGTTGTGAATCAGCCTAAGAATTCCAACAAAGGCAAACAAAACAAGAAAAATCATTTTGGCCTCAAAAGGGATCAAAGAAAATTTAAGAAGCCAAAGAGTGGAGGCTGTTTTATTTATGGAAAACCTGATCATTTTGCTAGGGATTGCAGATTTAAAAAGGGCCAGAAACCGAAAGTCAACTCTGTTGAGGGAGATGATAATATAATCGCTATGGTCAGCGAAGTAAATATCATATTTGATAAGGTTTCTGGTTAGTGGTACGATACTTATGCTACCGTCCATGTTTACTATGATAAGGCACTCTTCAAAATGTAGAAAGAAGTCACAAAAGGGCAAGAGATTCAAATGGTCAAATTATCTATTGTTGACAATGATTCTAAATTTAATAAAGATGTTGCTTCTATTTATATTATTGATTTTTATTCATTATGACATGATAGATTAACACATATTAGAACTAGCACCGTTAGAAGAATGGTTAAGTATGGTTTAATAAATTATAATTTTGATGATCTTAATAAATGTGAAATTTATGTTAAATCAAAGATGATGAAGAAACCATTCAAAAGTGTTGCAAGATATACTAATTTGTTAGACTTAATACATTTTGATATATGTGAATTAAATGACATATTAACGAGAGGAGGTAATAGATATTTCATTACTTTACTTTTATAGATGATATGTCTAGATTCACATATGTGTACTTATTGAAACATAAAAATGATGCTTTTAAGGTATATAAAGTAGAAGTTAAAAATCAATTGGGGAAGAAAATTAAATCTTTAAGAAGTGATAGAGGAGGAGAATACTTTCCTAATGAATTTAACTTTGTTTTGTGAACAACATGACAGAATGAACACCCAAGCATAATGGATTAGCAGAAAGAAAAAATAGAACTTATCTAGAGATGATTAATGCTATGTTGTTGCATGCTTAATTATCTTATAATTTATGGGGAGAAGCTTTATTGGCTGCATGTCATATCTTAAATAGAATTCTCTTTAAAAAAAAAAAGATCTCTCCATATAAGTTATGGAAAGGAAGATAACATAATATTGGTTATTTTAAAGTATGGGGGTGTCTTGCATATTATAAGAATAATGATCCTCAAAGGACAAAATTGGGACCTAGAGGAATCAAATGTGTATTTATAGGCTATGCCTCAAATAGCAAAGCATATAGATTTTTTAATTTGGAGTCTAATATCATAATAGAATCTCGAGATATGGAGTTCTTTGAACATTTATTGACTTCAAGTAATAATGTTTATCCTCCAATTAGTGAAGAGTCACTAGTGGAGACATCTCAAAAGGTTGGTGAGCAACCTAATATTCCTTTGATTGGACATCAATCAAGTTCACAAGAGGTTGGAGAGCAATCTCATAAATTAAGGAGAAGCACTCGTGTACAAAAAATAAAAACAATTCCTCTTGTTTTACAAGTGGAAGATGATCCATTCACCAAACGTCTTATAAGAGAAGTTGTAAGATCAACATCAAAATTGATAGGGCTAAAACTCTTTGAATAAAAGATCCACCAATGATAGCAACCCTACTCAACATTATGAAATGAGTAATGAAGAGTTCAAAGGGTAAGAACAAGTCATTGACATGTGGAGTGGTTTAGTTCTTTGAAATATTTTACGAGTCCCATCTAAAGATGTTAAAGTGCTGGTTGTCACCAAATGAGGGTTGAGTTAATTATACTCTTAATGAAGTTCAGTCAAGTTAGGACAAGTATCTCAAAGAATGACAAAGATACTAAAAGAACTTCACCTATATGAACTTAGAAGTAGTGCCGCTTCGATTCAGAGTTTGAGTTTTCTCTCATAAAAGTTCAAGAACTCGGATGAGCCCAAGGCTATATTAGGGCCAAGCAAGATTTTATGAGGAATACAAAGATATTGTATTTATGTGTGTGGTATCACCGGTGTTGTCATTAGGAATAACAAATTCAAAGCTTTTATACTATTTGAGATTTTGACTTCACTTTATGATGCTTACATTGAGGTAATATTCAAATCGAAAGATATATTACTTTATTCATAAATACTATTTAATCACTTGAGAAAATTTTAAATTTGAACAAGTAGGGGATTGTTATAAATTGTTCAAATTAAAAAGAAAAAAATTCTTTTCAAAAGATTTATTTAAAAAAATTGTTTTCTTTTATAGTTATATTGGTAGTTATTTTTCAAAGGTGGTATCTTTTGAGAAAATATCTATAAATAGATATTTAAGGGTAAATTATTAAGATATCTTTTTCATATTTTTCTTCTTTATTCTTCAAGTGATTGAATTAGATATTCTCTAATTCCTCTGTGAAGATTCTTTATTGTTTGCTAAATACAGATCTTCTAAAGGCTTGTCATATCCACTAAAACTATTTGCATCAAACCCATAGCAATCTTATTGAGAAGAGGGTGCAAATATCGTTTTTAGAAAATTGTTTATACACGTTTCAAGCCTAAATATCTTTTCTACAGTATTCTTGATCTTGTGTTTGTTATTTGTTTCCATAATGTTTTTATCCTCTTCTTTATCGTATTTTTCCAATATGATCTTCGGTCCGTCCGTCCATACTGAATTGATTATCGAGCTCCCATAAGCGCAACAGTATTCTAAGGTTGTTCGGTTTACTGCTGACTTGAAGCTTTAAGAGAACTAAGGCTTTCGCGGGCGAACTCACGTTAGTACAACTGCAAAGAAAGAGTATTAATGCACCTCTTATGTAATAGGGTAACCTGACTGTAGTAACTCACTAACTTATTGCCCGGCATGCCCAAAAGGAAAAGCGTAGTTAGCAGCTTATTTCCAAATAAAGCTCCAGAAGATCAGATTGCTTGTTCAGTGAGGTTAGGTTCCTTCTTTCTATACTAACCAATGCACACTAGATTTCATTCCTCAATTCCACTATGAATCGATTCATCTTCCTTTCCTTACTTAACTGGCACACAAAGAGATGATACACAAGCAGTTAGAGCCTTAAACACAAGCATAAGAATCTTTCTATACTGGGTCCAAACTCGAATTTTAGACTCAGGAATGCTATCCATAAGTCCTGTTTTCAGGGGGCAACATAGGTCATTTCTCATTGAAGATCTCTGTTGGCTGTTCGTAGACAGTGACGCCTAACATCTTGACCCTGTTTTTGGAATCCTTTATCCTCTGGCTCTGCTGTGGACTTCCCTTGCTTGTACCTTAAAGCCGAACTAAAGGAATAAGCGCGGCTTCCTGGTTTCAAGAAGGATTCCAATTAAAGGAATAAGCGCGGTGTACTTCAGCAGTGTACTTCAGTATAGTTCTACTAGTTTGAAACAAGTAACATAACAAGCAATAGCGATTGGGTTCCTCTATTCTTCTCTTAAAGCAAGGGGACTAGGGTAATCATATATTGATTTCGAAAGGCAAGGTGCGCTCGGAACTCTCTAACAAACTGGATTATACTACCTACGCTCGTTCAGTGTGAGATTACTTTCCGGGGGGCCTATCCTCACTGTTTCGGGTTGCTAACATTAGAAAGCCTTTTCCAAGTGAGTTCCGTTCAAGTGTGGTTGTAGAAGGGGTGAACTCTTTTATGTCTCAACTCCGTAAATGATGCGCCATTATCGGTAAAGAAAGCTGTCAATCAAGAAGACACTTCAACAAGTAAGAAGTGATAACACACAAGGGAACGATAAGATTCAAAGTCAGCGATGCAGTATTAGGTTACTTAATTATATTCTATAGGAAGCAACTCTATTCAAGAAACAATGGAAAAAGCAACGACAATAATAATTATAGCGGAACGATCAAACATGTATTTGATTATTGTAGTTCGGGGTGAGGTTACTTTTAGGGGTGCTGAAGCCTCAGAGTCGAGAGTTAAGTAATCAATGCTGTTCAAAGAACGGAGATTATGGTCTTCTCAAGCACAAGCACCAAAAGAGACTACCACTATAAGATACCGCGTGGAAGAAGTAAAGGCAATAAGGCTTGTTCGGTAAAGAACTGGAATTCATATTCAGTGAAACCACCTTGTTTGATTAGAGTAAGGAGCATTATGGTCATCAGTCAATAGGTGAGTCAGCAGATAGAGTAAGAACTCCTTAACTTCAACTCACTTAACGACGCCTTCCGTTACTCCCGCGCTTCAGGGCACTTTAATATTCCATTCCTTTTGACTTTAGGCTTTCAGCACCTTTTGTCTTTCTGGATTTCCTTCCCGCAACAAAACTCGCTAACTTGTCTTGTTCCCGCAGCTTCACTAACAATTCTTCCGTTGCTTCTTCCTCTCCTGACTCTAAAGAGGAGGGTGCACCAACCAATAAAGTAATAAAGTAAGAAAACAAAGCAATAAGCAAGGATTTTCTCACTAACGCTAAAGAGTCCGGGGAACCTAACACCGAAACGTCAGCACAAGCACTTTCTCACTAACGCTAAAGTGCTCCACCTAACACCGAAACGTCAGCACTTAGGCTTGTTGAATTGATGAGGTAAGGTAGCCTTTTCTTTTCTATATTGACTCTAAAACACTCTAAGAGCCGCTAATGCACCCCAAGACATAAGCGTAAGCAGGGCTTGCTTCCTTTCCTTTTAACTCACTGCTTACTCCCGTGCCCCTCGCAGCAAGCAGGGAGAAGGAGGGTTTAGGTTTTTTCAGACAAAAGATACTTTTACCCATCAGAATTTTAGAAATTTCAAATTCTATTCTTTGTCCAAATTATGAAAATACCCTCACCATTCAAAAAATTTCTTACATTGTCCCTGATTTTAAAAAAAATTAATTAATTAAAAATTTAATTGATTATTATTTTTATTATTATCTAGTAGTCCTACATGATGACGATGTATACATGTAATGTATGATATGTGGACGGATGATCATAGATCGTGTGATGATATGTATACTTGTGATTATAATTATTGGGGTCTGCGAGTTTTAATTTTATTTCTCATTTATTATCCGACCTGTGTGCCCATGATTAAGTTGTAATCACATGAGGAGACATAACGGGAGCGTCGAAGCGATAACGGGACCCACAAGACCTAGACGGATGATCGCGATGCATGAAGATGCGTTGAGATGCCGACAGAACCAACGTTGACGAGATGGACGATCATAGGTCATGGAGATGTACTATTGCACATATAGATCTTGATATGAGTGATTAAGCCCATTAGCTTGGGCCTGATCATATTAGGTTGTGGTCCATGATCATCTAGTATGATTGCTCATGTGATGTGTGATTGCTTATATACCTACTAGATATGTATATATATTTGCATGTGATGTAGATATACATTAAATATGTATGTGTGTGACATGTCATATTAGGAGACCAAATCAAAAATTTTCTCTCTCGATAACATTAAGTTGATAAACGTGAGGCAATTAGATTGACCCATGTGACCTTCCATCGTTATAGGTAGGGACTGATTCTCGATGTAGGTTGAGTTGATCGAGTCCCTCGAGGCTCACCTATATCATGATTCGCTATCTTGCCTACGATATAGAGATGTCACCGATGACCTGAGGACATGGTATGCTTAGTCGAGTCCCTCGAAACCATGGTGATTCGGAGGCCGAATAGGATGGGAATAATAAGGACTTGTGATCGACAAGAGTTGCCTATCTTTTAGGCTTAGTGTGATTGGTCGAGTCCCTCGAGGTTACATTAAGACACTGATTGGATCCCGATCCCCACTAGAAGTCTGCCGGAGACTTCCATTTCACGTGTTGAGGGTGTCATGTGACTCAGTAGAAAAATAGTGGGAGTAAATTAAGATAGAAGTCCATATATTAATTTTTTATTTTTGTAAAATCTACATGTTATTTATTTTTGCTGCATCTTTATTTTTAGAAAAAATATCATTTTCAAATCCCTTACATGGCATACTTGATATCAACCGTCTCACTAGTCCGAATTATACGGATTGACTCTACAACTTGAGAATTGTTCTCACGGTGGAGAAAATTACGTACATCCTTAATACAGTGATGCCTATGCCCGAGGAAGGGGCAAGCGAGGATGAAATTGCTTGCTACGTGAAGTACTTTGATGACTCCACTCTTGCTCAGTGTTACATCTTGGGCTCCATGTCTCCTAAGTTACAAAGATAGCATGAAAAGATGGATGCTAGATCCATTATCCTATATGTCTGCAAACTATTTGAGGAACATGGAAGGACTCAATGATATGAGATATCCAAGAGCCTCTTCCGCGCTAGGATGAGGGAGGGGACACCGGTTCAGAACCATGCCCGAAAGATGATTGAGTGGACAGAGAAACTCACAGGTCTAGGAATAGTCCTAGAGGATAACCTGTGTGTGGATCTTTTGCTTCAGTCCCTATTAGATTCCTTTTCACAATTCATAATAAATTTTAATATGAACAAGCTTGAGGTGGCTCTCCCAGAGCTCCTCAATATGTTGAGGGAGGCAGAGAGTATTATCAAGAAAGAGAAGCCAGTTCTCTATACTAGTGAAACCAGAAAGAAAAGGAAAACAAAAATGTCCCTTAAAAAGGGCAAGGGCAGATTGGGAAAGCAAAGATTGCTAAGAAAGACTTGGGAAAGGACAAAGGCTAGTGCTTCTACTACGATAAAGATGGACACTGGAAGAGGAACTGCAAAGAGTACATTGTAGAGAGGGTGAAATAGAAGCTTGGAGAAGCTTCAGGTATATTCATGATCCATCTCCAATTATCAGATTTTTGTGATAGTATATTGGTATTGGATACCGGTATTGCTTATTACATCTATAATTTATTATAGATTCTGGCAAAACCGAGGAGATTGGCAAGAGGAATATTGCATAATGGTTTATTTATGCTAGACACTATTCCACATTTCATGGATGTAAGTGTGTCTAAGAGGAAATAAGATGAGGTAAACATTGCATACCTGTGATATTTTAGGCTAGGTTACATCCATGAAGGAAGGATTCAAAAGTTGCTAAAGCATGAATATCTAAATCCATTCGACTATGAGTCATATGCAACTTGCAAGTCTTGCCTTCGTGGAAAACTGACTAACTCTCCATTTAGTGGAACTGGAGAGATAGTCACTGAGTTGTTGGAACTCATACATAGTGATGTATGTGGATCTATGTCAACTCATGCCATTTGGTGGTTACTCCTACTTCATTACCTTTACTGATGATTTCTCAATGTATAGACATATGTACTTAATGAAGTACAAGTTCAAGGCCTTTGAGAAATTCAGAGAGTATAAGAATGAAGTGGAGAACCAAATTGGAAAGAGTATCAAGACTCTTTGATCAGATGAAGGAGGTGAGGACTTGAGTATAGAGTTTATCCAATTCCTCAAGGACTATGAGATTCTATCCCAATGGACACCTCCTTATACACCTCAGCTCAATGGTGTATCTGAAAGGAGGAATCGTACACTGTTAGACATAACACGGTCCATGATAAGTTTCACTGACCTATGTTGGCAAATCTTGGGGGCGACATCACATGCATAACGGAAGAATATTAAAAACAAAATCTCCAATTCCCAAAGATGTGTTTGTCGTCATGTGAAGATTAGTGCACAAAATCCGTAAAACTTAAAACTACGTATAAGATAGATTGTGTTACCTAGGGAGATCGTATATCCCTGAATCCCTGCAGATCTCTTGGAGAGGGTAAAGGAGGTCAAGTGTCATTCTCTCTAGTAGTGATCCACACAATAGGGCTGCAACGATGCTCCTCAAAACTCCAGGCCTACTCTGAGAAGGAGAAGGGGAGGAGAATAGGAGAGGCAACCAAGAAGCTCTAGCCTATGAGCCATTAGTTCCCTCTTATTTATAGAGGTTCTCTATCAACATAATCCTAATGGATTCAGCCCTATTGGGTATTGGATCTCCATCCAACTACTCAAGCCTCTTATATTAGTGGATCTCTATCCAATAATCTCTTATTGACTCTTATTGGATCTCATCCATAGGATCCAATAATTCAGGGGCTTATTGGATATCCAATAAAATAGAGGCTCTAATTGATATCCCATATCTGAACCTCTACTCATCGCAACGCCTACCATATGTATGTGACCCTCTAGGCCCAATATCGAGCTGGCCGTGAGTAATACCTATCAGAACTCCTTCTGACTCAATGAATTATTATTTCTATAATAATTCACTCGACTCATCGACTATGGATATACTAGGCCACTACGCCGTAGTCCCTAGACAATACAGGGGAATCCAATCCATTTGACCTGTCTATCCTCAATTACTATGTGCCTATAGTCCCTCATCTATCTAATATCTCAAAGACCGTATACCGGGCATGGTGCTGTCAGACCCATATAGTTTTTACTTGAGTCTTCCTATAATCATATTCTCCCGGAGAACTCATTCTCTCTCAATTCGAATGACCCTGGCCAGGGATTTATCTGAGCAAGAACACATGAGATATTCCTCTCATGACACCGAGAGTGGATGATCCTCTATCGATACTCAATAGTCCTCGTAAGGTTGGCTATCACTCCCAATGACTAGTTGTACTAGATCTGGAACCTCAAAACCTATAAGTTCGGTATCAAAGAATGTAGTACTCATATATGACATCTTTGGTATCTCAAGTCTAAGGATCAGATACACCATTGGGACTACGAAATCATTGTTTGACAATAAGGCATCATGAACCATGCAACATTTCGTAAGCGGATCAATTAATTAACTCATTCTCCAATGAGCATATGTACTGTATCCGTAGTGTTCCCACACGAGCAGTTATGAGACCAACTACATCTATCATATGGACGGGTATATAGTACACTAGTCTGTTCGGTTATCTCGATGTCCTTCTCGAGTAACCTATGATCGGGATTATTTAGGGTGTGTGTTTAAAGGTGAATCGGTCTCACTATCGTGATCTCATCACGATCGGATTCCTATTGCACAAATCCATGGACATCACGATATGTTAAATCAATAAATAATATAAAGTGATAAAATATCAAATGATAGTAAATAAAAAGACTGCGTGTCAAGTCACACGTGCCATCACTCACATGATTGGCTTGTAGGACACCCATGACTAGCAATCTCTCACTTGACCTAAAACCAATCACCTATGTGTCTGATCCCCATCAGACCCCTATGGCACTAAAAGATAATATGAGATAATGACTTTGTCAATGGATTAATAATATTATCTTCGGATGAAACTCTTTCCACTACTACATCTCCTTGAGTCACAATCTCTCTAATAAGCTAGAACCTCCTCGGAACACTTCTGATGAGACCCGAGTTCCATGATTTGAGTAATCACCCCATTATTATCGCAATATAAGGGAATCGACTCCTCGCTGCCCGACACGATTTTCAGATCTGTGATAAACTTTTTCATCCAGACTCCCTCCTTTGCTGCCTCGAATGCAACAATATACTCCGCCTCTATGGTCGAGTTAGCAGTAGTATCTTACTAGGAACTCTTCCAGCATGCTGCTTCTCCATTCAGGGTGTACACATACCCCGAATTCGACTTATTATCATCGACATTGGACTGGAAACTCGAGTCTGTGTAGCCTTCAACCTCCATTTACCAGTAAAAGATCCTTAGTCCTTCTCAAGTACTTAAGGATACACTTTACTACTTTCCAATGCTCCAAGCCTGGATCTGCCTGATACCTGCTTGTGACACTAAGAGCATGCGCTATATCAAACCTAGTACATAGCATGACATACGTGATAGACCCTATCGCTGAGGCATAGGGTATCCTATACATGTTTGCCCTTTCTTCAGGAGTCTTTGGGGATATACTCTTAGAAAGAGATATCCCATATCTCATTGGTATGAGACATCTCTTGGAATTTTTCATATCAAACATTTTGACAATGCTGTCTATGTACCTGGACTAGGATAAGCCAAGTATCCTCTTGGATATAACTCTAAAGATCCGAATCCCCAAGATATATGATGCTTCCTCTAAGTCCTTCATGGAGAAGTATCTAGATAACCAAGCCTTTACTGTAGATAGCCTTCCTACATCTTTCCCAATGATCAGGATGTCATCCATACATAATACCAAGAAGGTGATAGTGCTCCCACTTACCTTCCTGTACACACAAGGCTCATCTTTATTCTTAACGAAGTCATAAGATCTGATTGCCTCATTAAATCTTATGTTCCAACTTCGGGAAGCTTGCTTTTGTCCATAAATGGATCTAAACAACCTACACACCTTATCTGGGTAGTCCTTGGACACGAATCTCTTGAGCTGTATCATATACACATCCTCCTCAAGGTTACTATTGAGGAATGCAGTTTTCATGTCCATCTACTAGATCTCATAATCATAGTGTGTTGCAATAGCCAATAGAAATCATATGGATTTTAGCATGGCTACGGGTGAGAAGGTTTCGTCATAGTCAACACCTTACCTTTGACGATACCCCTTGGCCACTAGCCTTGCTTTATAGGTCTTTACCTTTCCATCTACTCCGATCTTCTTCTTAAAGACCCACTTGCAACCGATAGGTACAATACCCTCGAATGTATTAACTAGGTACCAAACTTTATTGGAGTACATATAATCCATCTCAGAATATATGACTTCCTGGAGTCGATACTCAAAATAGCCTCATCGTAGGTTTGAGGATCAATATCCTCAGCATCCTCTCCTTCAATATGTCTCACATATCTCTCAAGAGGATGAGATACTCTACTAGACCTATGTAAAGTTAGAATTTGTGTGTTAGGTACCTAAACAAACTTGGGCTGTGGATTGGTGCTTGAGTTAGGTTCCCCAACCTTGCTCAACTCTATCATGCTCCCACTGTCTCTGCCAAGAATGTGTTCCTTCTCAAGGAACACCGCTCTCTTGGCTACAAAAACATTTTGGTCCTCGGGGTGATAGAAATAATACCCATAAGTTTCCTTGGGGTATCCCACATGTTAGGATCAAGAGCACATGAATTAGTGCAGTAGAAAACTTTTGACGATTTAAAAAGATGTTCGTACGATAAAAATGATTTCGGTAAGAAAGCCGATTCGAAAATCACTTTAACTTGTGATCAAGCGAGATGTAGTTAAAGTAAAGATATAGAGGTAGTTTGTAGTTAAGATAGAGAACATAATGTAATTACAAACCGAAATATGATATTCGTACGATAAAAGCGATCTCCGTATGAAAGCCGATTCGGAAGTTGCTTTAACTTAGATTAGGCGAAGTGCAATGAAAGTAAAGCAATGGAGGCAGTTTATAGTTAAGATAGAGAACAGAAAGTAAATGCAAACCGAGATTTAGAGTGGTTCGATCAATCTTGACCTACATCCACTTTTGGCTTCCTCCTTCGATGAGGTCACCGACGTCCACTAGAGACCTTTTTGCTAGTCATAGGTGCCCAGCAAGCTAATCACGTGAGTGATGGCACGTGTGACTTGATACAAAATCTTTTTGCTTATTATATTTTGGCGTATATCACTTTATAACTATTGCATATATGCATATATATATTGTGATGTCCTTGGATTTGTACAATGGGAATCGGATCGTGATGAGATCACGATAATGAGATCGATTCACCTTTAAACACATATCCTAAATAATCCCGGTCATAGGTTACTCGAGAGGGACATCGTGATAACCGGACAGACTGGTGTGCTGTATATCCGTCCATATGATGGATGCAGCTGGTCTCATAGCTGCTCATGTAGGGACACTAGGGATACAGTACATGTGCTCATTGGAGAATGAGTTCACTGATTGATTCGCTTACGGAATGCTGGATGGTTGATGATGTCTTATTGTCAGACAGTGATTCCGTAGTCCTAGTGGTGTATTTAATCCTTAGACTTGAGACACCAAGGATGTCCTGTATGAGTGCTCCACTCTTTGATACCAGACTTATAGGTTTGGCTATCCCAGATCTAGTACAGTTGGTCATTGGGAGTGGTAATCGACCTTACGAGGGCTATTGAGTGTCGATAGAGAATCATCCACTCTCGGCGTCATGAGAGGAATATCCCATGTGTTCTTGCTCAAACAAATCCCTAGCTAGGGTCATTCGGGTTGAGAGAGAAAGAGTTCTCCGGGAGAATCCTATTAGAGCGAGACTCGAGTAGAAACCATATGGGTCTGACAGCACCATGCTTGATATACGGTCTTTGAGATATTAGATGGATGAGGGACTATAGGTACACGGTAACTGAGGACAAACAGGTCCAATGGATTGGATTCCCCTGTATCGTCTGGGGACTACGGCGTAGTGGCCTAGTACGTCCGTAGTCGATGAGTCGAGTGAATTATTACAAAGATAATAATTCACTGAGTTAGAATGAGTTCTGACAGGTATGACTCACGACCAGCTCGATATTGGGCCTAGAGGGTCACACACATATGGTAGGCATTGCGATGAATAGAGGTTCATATATGAGATATCCGACGGAGCTCTTGTCTTATTGGATGCAGATCCAATACCCACTAGGGGAGGACCCATTAGGATTTGATAGTGGACCTCTATAAATAGGAGGGATTCAGAGCCTCATAGGCTAGAGCCTTTGCTTACCTCTCCTATTCTCCTCCCCCTCTCCACCTTAGAGCAGGCTTGGAGTTTTGAGGAGTGTCGTCGCAGCCCTGCTGTGTGGATCACCGCTAGAGAGGAGGATGCTTGACCTCTTTCACCCTCTCCTAAGGATCTGCAAGGAAACAAGGATATACGATCTCCCTAGGTAACACAATCTACTCTATACGCAGTTTTAAGTTTCACGGATTTTACGCACCAATCTTCGCACGATGACGAACATCTCTTTGGGAATTAGGGATTTTGTTTTCTTGTTCTTCCGCTGCGTATCGGATGTCGCCCCCCAAGATTTCCCAACACTTTCTTCAATAGGCGAAGGCCAACCACCTTTTTACAGTTTCACTCCTTTTGACAAGCTTAGGAGATAACCCTTACAAAATTTTCTCTCCTATCTTGAAAGATCAAAACTTAGAAGAAAAGAGAGAGGAGAACTTCTAGCCTTTACAACACTTTTAAGCTCTAAAAATCACAGAGTAAGATTAGATTTTTGGTGCCCTTTCATGCAAGAAAAGGTGGGGTATATATAGGCCCAAAACTGGTTTGAATTTGGAACTTAAAAATATCTTTTTCTGGATTTTCGGGGTCCTAGCGGTACTATCTCTTGACTGGGGCGGTACAGCCACCTTGCAGCTTGGAGACTGAGCCTCTGGGCAGTGCCATTGCCTGACAGGGATGGTACCACCGCCCAGTCTCGCTCGGAGACTGAGCCCAGGCAGTGCCATCGCCTGACTGGGGCGGTTGCACCGCCCAGTCTCGCTCGGAGACTGAGCCCAGGCGGTGCCACCGCCTGACCTGGGTGGTTGCACCACCCAGATTTCTTGGGAGACTGAGCTCCTAGGTGGTGCCATCGCCGACCCAGGTGGTGCCACCGCAGGCTAGGAAACCTGGATCGGAATGGGCTAATCCATTCGGCCCAATTTGGGTCTGTCATGGGCCCAATTGCCCCCAGATTAAGTTAATGAGATCAGCTCCCATTTCTAGCTTAATCCACATGCTAACTACGATATTTCTTAAGACATTTACTGCAACTTGCTCCGGTGAGTCAATCGCTTCTTCCGGCGAACATCCGACGAACCATCGGCGATGCTCCGATGGACTTCCGGCAAACTCTTGGACTTGTGACGATCCACTTGGCGAGTTCTGATGAGCTTCTTTGGCAAGCTCTTGGACTTCTCAGTTAATTACGATAGAACTTCCGATGAACGTCCGGACTTCCGACGAACTCTCGAACTCCCAACGAAATCTCGATCTTGACTCTAGCACAACATTTGTTTTATGTCTTACCGCTATCGTAGTTAATCCTACACACTTTTCTCAACATATAGATTAGATCAATAAATTTACCAATTGATTTCATCATCAAAATTCGAGATTCAACAAGTCACTCTTCTTTATAGGATAGAGGCGGCTAGGTGGGGATTATTACAATCTTATAGGGTTTTTATTAGCTACTTCTTGGTTGAGTAGGACCCAACCCTACTAGAGTCCTATCAGCATGATACCAAAATAATAAATTTTCAAATCATCATTACTTGAGTATACATGGTACCAAATCATTACTTGGGCATGCATGATACCAAAATAATAAATTTTCAAATCATCATTACTTGGGTATGCATGATACCAAACGTTTCAAATCATCATTACTTCTCCCCCCTTTGTCATCAACAAAAAGGAGAAAAGTGCAACTAGCATGTTTTTGAAACATAATTTCAAATTATTACATATATCATTTCATAATTTTAAGTTTTTAAAATATCATTGCATACATTATCACTTTAGAACATAATTTCAAATCATTACATATAACATTGCATAATTTTAAGTTTTTGAAATATCATTGCATACATCATCACTTTAGAACATGCAAACTTGCAAGTTTTAGAGATGTAAAAGTTAGCAATATTTGCTTCTAATTGAAATGTGCAAGCTAGTATCTTTTGAGATGTGTAAGTTTGCAAGTTTTACTCCTTGAGATAGGCAAGCTAGCACTTTGCTTCTCTTGAGATGTACAAGATAGCATTTTCTTTCTCCCCTTTGTCATTATATTTACAAAAAAAGAGGGGAAGAATTCAATGGTGCAAATATTTTGACCATCACATAAATGAAAGAAACATCAAGTTATAAATCTGAAAGTCCATAAATCAAAGCTCTACTTTTGTAAATAGAAAGATGAAGGATTCATAGGAAATGATCATCACATGCAAAATAAAAGATCAAGTTGTGAATGCTAAAAGTCCATGAATCAAATATCTTCTTTTGTAAATAGCAAGAAGAAGGAATGATAGAAAATGATCTCGATTTAAAAAGAAAACTCAAGTTATGAAAAGCCAAAAAATCCAAAAAATATATAAGATGAATTCATGCATTAGGAAGATTTAACATGCCTAATTATCTTTTAATAAAATTAAATTATTCTATATTTAATGGTTTCATAAAAATATCAGCTAATTAATATTTTTTATCAATAAATTTTAGAGATATATCATGGTTATTAACATGATCTCTACTAAAATGATGCATAATATAAATATGTTTAGTTCTAGAGTGTTGAATGAGATTCTTTGTTAAACATATTACACTAGTGTTATCATATTTTATAGGGATGTTTTTAAAATAAATTTCATAGTCTTCTAAAGTATTTGTCATCCAAATAACTTGAGCACAACATGCAACTGCTGCTATATATTCAGCTTCAACTGTATATAATGTAATAGAATTTTATTTCTTAGAAGACCAAGAAATAAGTGCATGACTTAAGAGTTGACATGTTTCAGATGTGCTTTTTCTATCTATTCTACATCCAGCAAAATCAGCATCGACATAAGCAATAAATTAAAAAAAATTTGATTTTGGATACCATAATCCTAGATTAGTAATTCCTTTTAAATATTTAAAAATTTTTTAATTACTTTATAATGAGATTGTTTAGGATTAGATTGAAATCTAGCGCAAAGTCTAACACTAAACATATGTTTGGTCTAGTTGCTATGAGGTATAGTAAAATACCTATCATACCCCTATAAGTCTTTTGATCAAAATATTTTTCATCAATGTCCATATCTAATTTTGTAGAACTGCTCATTGGTGTATTAATAGCTTTAGTGCAAGTCATAGGTGTCCTACAAGCCAATCACATGAGTGATAGCATGTGTGACATGATACATAGTCTTTTTGTTTATTATTATTATGACATTCCCTCAGTTTATATTACTTATTGCATTTATATATTGTGAAGCTCATGGATCTATACAATATGAATCAGATCATGATGAGCTCATGATAATAAGACCGATTCACCTTTAAACATAAACCCTAAATAATCTTGGTCATAGGTTACTCAAGAGGGACATCGAGATAACCAGACAGACTGGTATACTATATACCCGTCTATATGATGGAAGTAGTTGGTCTCATGACTACTCATGTTGGGATACTAGGGATTCAGTATAGGTGCTCATTGGAGAATGAGTTCACTAATTGATCCACTTACGGAATGCTGAATGGTTGATGATAACTCATTGTTAGATAGCGATTTCATCATCCCAGTAGTGTACCTGATCCTTAGACTTAAGACACTAAGAATGTCTTGTATGAGTACTCCACTCTTTGATACTAGACTCAAAGGTTTAGAAGTTTCAGATCTAATATAGTCGATCATTGGGAGTGACAACCAACCTTACGAGGGTTATTGAATGTCGAAAAAGGATCATCTGCTTTCGGTATCATAAGAGGAATATCCTGTGTATTCTTGCTTAAATAAATCCTTGGCCAAGGTCATTCAGATTGAGAGAGAAAGAGTTCTCCGATAAAATCCAATTAGAGCGAGACTCGAGGAGAAACCATATGGGTCTGATAGCACCATACTTGGTATATGGTCTTTGGGATATTAGATGGATGAGAGACAATAGGTATATGGTAACTGAGGATAGATAGATCCAAAGGATTGAATTCTCCCATATCATTTGGGGACTAAGGCGTAGTGGTCTAGTATGTCCGTAGTTAATGAGTCAAGTGAATTATTATGGAGATAATAATTCAATGAGTCATAAGAAGTTCTGACAAGTATGACTCATAGTTAGCTCGATATTGGACCTAGAGGGTCACACACATATGATAGGCATTACGACGAGTAGATGCTCAGATATGAGATATCCACTGAAGCCTCTATCTTATTGGATATCTAATAAGCCCTTGAATTATTGGATCTTATGGATGAGATTAAATAAGAGCTAATAAGAGATTATTGGGTAGAGACTCACTAATCTAAGAGGCTTGGGTAATTGAATGGAGATCCAATACCTAATAGGGCAAGATGTATTAGGGTTAAGTTAATTGGGGGCATCTATAAATAGGAGAGAACCAAAGGCCCATAGGCTAGGGGCTTCTTGGTTGTCATTTCCTATTCTCCTTTCTCCTTCTCCTCATATAGCAGGTGTAGAGATTTGGATATCGATTTAAGAAGTGTTGTCGTAGCCTTGTTGTGTGGATCACCACTAGAGAGGAGGAAAGTTGAACTCCTTCAT
Source organism: Musa acuminata AAA Group (assembly GCF_036884655.1). Classification (NCBI taxonomy): domain Eukaryota; kingdom Viridiplantae; phylum Streptophyta; class Magnoliopsida; order Zingiberales; family Musaceae; genus Musa; species Musa acuminata. The sequence goes on along the minus strand of NC_088332.1, from coordinate 18,468,753 downwards.
CCAATCCCACAGATCTGTAGGAATTCAAGGATATACGATCTCTTTAGGTAAAAACACTATCTAACATATAGATTTAAGTTTTACGAGTTTTTGCACACTAATCTTCACACGATAACGAATACCTTTTTGAAAAATTTAAGATTTTTATTTTATGTTCTTCCGCTACGTATGTGATGTCGCTCCTAGATTTTCCAATAGTGGTGTCAGAGCTAGGTTGTTTATGCAAAAGATTGGTTTTGAACTATATATGTTGTGTTTTAGAAAGATTTTTAATGTCAAAATTATTGACACAAAAGGCGAGAGAGGGTAGCAACTGTTGCTACCCTCGCAAGTTGGCCAATGGTTGCTTACAACCTTGGTCGAGGCCTGGCCACCTACATGTAGGTGGCCGATGAAAGCAGTCGACTGCTTGCAGCCAGCAACATGTGGGTCGCAGGTAGGCAACCATATGGGCGGCACCTATGGGCATTGTGCCCATGGGCAGAGGCTCTCGCAAGGGTATCAACGCTTGCGGGCATTGTGCCTGCTAGTAGAGGCGCTGGTGGGCACCCACAGAGGCAGAACCACCTGCGGGGGCACCCACCCACAGGGGCTGCGCTGCCCGCAAGCACATTGCCCACACGTGAGCCACTCGCAAGCACACTATTCACGTGCAAGCTACCCATAGGCACATTGCCCGTGGGCAAGCCGCCCATATACAAGGGCAATGCTCCCCCCACAAAGGCCGTTGCCACTTACCGCCGATAGGGTGGTGGCAGCCACAATGCTATAGAACAAAGGAGGGAATTAGGTTTTTGGGCAAAAGATAGTTTTGCCCCCTTTGAATTTTAGAAATTTTGATATTTGTCCTTTCTATCCAAGTTATCTGAAATGCCTCTTGCAATTCAAAAAATTCGCTACATGTCTCAAATTTTAGAAAATATTAGTTAATTAAAAGTTTAATTAATCATTATTATTATTATCTACTAGTCTTACATGATGATGATGTGTACATAGATGACTAGCAACCTAATAAATTGTAGGGCACCCATGACTAGCAACCTACCTATCTCATTCTGGGGATATGCCCTAGAGACTGCAACTTACCTTCTGAATAGAGTTCCAACTAAATCAGTAGTGTTTACACCATATGAAATATGGAAAGGAAAGAAGCTCGATCTTAAGGTTGTTAAGATTTGGGGTTGCCCTGCCTATGTTAAAAGACACAACCTCGATAAGTTGGAATCGAGGACGGAGCGGTGCAAGTTTGTGGTGTTGAATCTCGTATTTTGATGATTAAACCACTTGATATGTGTTTATGTTTTAATCTGTGTTTTGAGTGACGCAACATGCTTCGATCAGGATGAGACAATTAAAGCAGGAAAACTCATGTTGTGCCGGAGGAACATATCAGAAGATTGGACGTCGGGCCGGTGGATCAATCGACGTATCGACAGAAGGCTTCGGGCCATGGACTCGGGCATTAGGCCAAGAAGAGCGGGTCTTGTGCCAAGGATATCGAAGTTGCGGAGTCAACTAGCCGATCGGGCAATAGGCTGCAGGAGAGGATGATGCACCGAAGAATCGGACGAAGCGTCGAGGGACCAATGACATGCCAAACAACTTGGTTAATTGCTTAGGATTAATTATCTTGATCGAAGTTTTGTTTTACATGTGCAGGATTAACTACGATGGAAGTAAGACATGCAGCAGGAGTTACGCTAGAGTCAAGACTATGATCACGTTGGGGGTTCGAGAGTTCGATGGAAATCCGGACGATCGTCGGAGGTTTTGCGGGAACAAATCTGAGAAGTCCAGGAGCTTGCCAAAGAAGCTCATCGGAACTCGCCAAGTGGATCATCGCAAGTCTAGGAGTTTGCCGGAAGTTCACCGGAGCATCACCGAAGGTTTGTCGGATGTTCGTCGGAAGTTCGCTGGAAGCTCGCCGGAAGAAGCGATTGACGCACCGGAGCAAGTTGCAGTAAATGTCTTAAGAAATATCATAGTTAGCATGTGGATTAAGCTAGGAATGGGAGGTGATCCCATTAACTTAATATGGGGGCAATTGGGCCCTTGATAGACCCAAATTGGGCCGAATGGATCAGCCCATTCAGATCTAGATTTCTTGGCCGGCGGTGGCACCGCCCAGGAGCTTAGTCTCCTAGGAAATCTAGGCGGTGCAACCGCCCAGGTCAAGCGGTGGCACTGCCTGGGCTAAGTCTCCGAGCGAGACTGGGCAGTGCAACCGCCCTAGTCAAGCAGTGGCACCGCCTAGGCTCAGTCTCCGAGCGAGACTGGGCGGTGGTATTGCCCTTGTCAGGTGGTGGCACCGCCCAGAGGCTCAGTCTCTGAGCTGCCAGGCGGTTGTACGGCCCCAGTCAGGAGGTAGTACTGCTAGGACCCCGAAAATCCGGGAAAAGATATTTTTGAGCTCCAAATTCAAACTATTTTGGGGCCTATATATACCCCACCCTTTCCTGCATGAAAGGGTACTGAAAATCCAATCTCACTCTGTGATTTTTAGAGCTCAAAAGTGTTGTAAAGGTTAGAAGCTCTCCTCCCTCTTTTCTTCCAAATTTTGATCTTTCAAGAGCGGAGATAAAATTTTGTAAGGGTTGTCTCTTAAGCCCGTCAAAAGGAGTGAAACTGTAAAAGGGTGGTTGGCCTTCGCTTATTGAAGGAAGGCCTCTAGTGGACGTCAGTGACCTCATCGGAGGAGGAAGCTAAAAGTGGATGTAGGTCAAGATTGACTGAACCACTCTAAATCTCGGTTTGTATTTACTTTCTGTTCTCTATCTTAACTACAAACTGCCTCCATAGCTTTACTTTAACTACACTTCACCTAATCTAAGTTAAAGTAACTTCTGAATCTGCTTTCATACCGAAATCGCTTTTATCGTATGAACGTCGTATTTCAGTTTGCAATTATATTCTGTTCTCTATCTTAACTGCAAACTGCCTCTATATCTTTACTTTAACTGCATCTCGCTTGATCACAAGTTAAAGTGATTTCTGAATCGGCTTTCTTACCGAAATTGTTTTTATCGTACGAATGTCGTTTTAAATCGTCAAAAGTTTTCCGCTGCACTAATTCACCCCCCCCCTCTTAGTGCTCTTGATCCTAACAATTGGTATCAGAGTAGGGTTTACTCTCAAATGGATTAAAACCCAAGAGAGATGGCATATACCGGAAACCAAGAGGGCCACTCTATTACACGTCCACCCATGTTCAATGGGACGGACTACACCTTTTGGAAGACTCGAATGAGGATCTTCCTTATTTCATTGGATTTTGAACTTTGGAATCTTGTCGAAAATAGATTTTCGAAGTCTTCTCTTCCAATGATCGATTGGAATGAATTGGACAAGAAGACTTTCGCTTTTAATGCAAAGGCTATGAATACCTTATTTTGTGCGCTTGATAAAAATGAGTTCAATCGTGTTTCTATTTGTGAAACCGCGTTTGATATTTGGCATACACTCGAAGTGACTCACGAAGGCACAAGTAGAGTGAAAGAGTCAAAACTCAATCTTTTGATACATTCTTTTGAACTTTTCCGAATGAAACTGAGCGAGACTATTGGCGACATGTACACCCGTTTCACGAATGTCGTCAATGGTTTAAAAGGACTCGGCAAAAGTTTTTCGGATTTTGAGCTCGTAAATAAGATTCTAAGATCCATTCCTAAGAGTTGGGACCCTAAAGTCACTGCTATTCAAGAGGCTAAAGATTTAAACAACTTCCCTCTTGAAGAACTAATCGGGTTATTAATGACCTATGAAATAACTTGCAAGGCTCATGAAGAGCAAGAAGACATCCTTCCAAAGAACAGGAAGGATATGGCACTTAGAACTTTAGATGACCACTTGAGAGAAAACTTAATTGATGAGGACTGTGACAATGACTTAGCACTTCTAACAAGAAAATTCAAAAAATTTATTAAGAAAATAAGTTTAAAAATAACACAAAAAATAAATTTGAACCCAAAAAGGACCAAGTTATTTGCTACGAGTGCAAAAAGCCAGGACACTACAAAAGTGATTGTCCTCAAGCCAAGAAGAGAATATCAAAGAAGAAGGCGCTCAAAGCAACGTGGGATGACTCGAGCATGTCTGAAGAAGAGGAATCCAACGCAGAGCAAGTTGCTCATTATGCCTTAATGGCCATCGGAGAGGAGGTAACAAATTTAATTGATGCAGATTTATCATTTGATGAATGTAAAACAATTAGTAGAAAATATAAATTGCTGAAAAATAAGCATAATAGTCTTGTTAGAAATTTTGATAAATTAAAAACTGAATATCATGATAGTTTAGCTCAATGTGAAAAATACCATGATCTAGAAACTCTCCAAAAGGAGAACTTGCTACTTAAGGACGCCTTGAAGAAATTCGAGGTTGGTAGCAAGTCTTTGAACATGATCCTTACAAATAAGGGTCATGTTCCCAAAAGAAGTGGAATCCGATTTGTGAGAAGTCATCACCAAAATCCAACCACCTTGATAAAAGACCCTATCTTACATATTCGGCACCAAAGCAAATGCAACTTTTGTTGCAAACATAGACATAATAAAAAGTATCATTGTCCATTCAAGAAAATTAGCCTGAACAAACTGATTTGGGTTCCTAAAGGAACCATGATAAACTCTATGCAACATAATAAACAATGTAGATCAGTTTTTGAGGCACCCAAAAGTAAATGGGTATCTAAAATTCACCCCTTCTTGTAGAAATGTACACCATCAAAAGCTAGGAGCAAGAGATAATATCCTACTTTTTGGGTACTCGATATTCATGACTCGAGATCCAAAAGAACATGTAATGCTCTCTAGCCTAAATAGTAAAAATAGGATTAGAAAATTAATATTACAGAGTGATACTGATACAATCCTGTTTGATCCCTCAGATTTTGAAACTCATAATTCTCCCTTCACATACACTCCAGATTTCCGAACTCATCGAATTGATTTTTTCGTTACCTTCGGATCCAACTATATCATAAACTTACGTCTTGCAAGCAAAGTTTGTCATAAACTTGCAAAGCTTACTAACTTGGATAATAAGTCATGAACATGTCTAAAATTGTGTACGACATTTATGTTAAGACCGGAGCGGCACTAAGAGGGGGGGGTGAATTAGTGCAACGGTAAAGTATGATAAACTTTTGACGATTTAAACACTTTCGGAAACTTCGTACGATAAATGCAACGTTTCGTTTGAAACTGTTTCGATTGCGTTTTAACTTGAAGGGATATGTAAGAAGGAGACAAAGAAGTAGAGCATCAAAGTGCAAATGGTTTACAGTAATATAAATGACAATAAGTAAATGCAAACCAGAGAAGATGATAGTTTATAGTGGTTCGGTCAATCGTGACCTACATCCACTCCTCCGATTCCTCTTCCGTCGAGGCCACCGACATCCACTAATGATCTTCCTTTACTAGGCGAAGATCAACCTCCTTCTTAAACCCCTCTTACAACCTCTTACAAGTGGTTCACCCTTTTACAAAGATTTCAATGAAAAGAAAGGAGGTGAACACTCAAGCTATTGAAAACAAGACTTTTCCTAAAGCTTTTCTCAACTTCTAGCTTCTCAAAAGGTTCTTTTTTTTGCTGAGAAATGAGGGGTATTTATAGGCCTCAAGAGGATTCAAATTTGGGCTCCAAAATTTGAATTCTCTTTGGTTTCCAAGGCCGGCGGTGCCACCGCCTGTCAGTGGCGGTGCCATCGCCTGTCAGTGTCAGACACTAACAGTCCGAACTTGGCCTAATTCAGCTCACTGGTTGGGCTCCAAACTTGGCCCAAACCAGTCCGAACTCAAGCCCAATTGGCCCCTACTTGGGTTATAGGATTAACACCTAATCCTAACCCTAATTAACATGCTAACTACGAATTTAAAGACATTTTCTAAGCTATTACAAAGTTCGTAAGTCAAGACTTCTTCCGACGAGCTTCCGACGAACTTCCGACGGTCTTCCGATAAACTCTCGAAAACCATTCTGCGGACTCCCGGCAAGCTCCTAGACTTCACGATTTGATCTTGGCGAGTTCCAACGAGCTTCTTCGGCAAGCTCCGATCTTTCTTGATGAGCTCCGCGAACTTCCAATGAACCTTCTGGCGAGCTTCCGAAAAACCCTTCGGCAAGCTCCCTTCTTATTCTTGGCTAGTTCCGGCAGCATTCCCGACGAACCTTCGGACTTCCGTCGAACTCTCGAACTCGCAACGAATCCTTCGTGCTTGACTCCGACACTTTGTTTTGCTTTATGTCTTCATCGTTATCATAGTTAATCCTACACACACAAGCAAAAACTCTACTCCGATCTAGACAATTATTACAACGCGAATTGACATTCTGTTGCCCGGCACGTCATTGGTTGGCGCTTCGTCCGATTCTTCAGCGCATCGTCCTCTCTTGTGGCTTGTTGCCCAATTGGCAGTTGACCTCCACAACCTCAATATCCTTAACGCAATTCCGCTCTCCTTGGCTCGATGCCCGACGTCCAAAGCCTTCTGTCGTCCAATATCCTGACGTGATCTCCTCCGGTGCAACGTCAATTCCTCCTGCGTTAATTCTCTAATCCTGATCGAGTAGACCTGCATCACTCAAAATGCAGTTTAAATTATAAACACATATCAAGTGGTTTCATCATCAAAATACGAGATTCAACAATCTCCCCCTTTTTGATGATGACAACCACTTGATGACGGAGTTAACCTTAACTCCCGGAGTTTAAACAAACTCCCCCTATCAATATGCCATATTGATAGAACCTTGAATTCAAACAGAATTCAAGTAATTGCAATATTCATCATGAATACTTGCAACACATTATCATGAACATATGCATAAACTTATGCATCACATGTCATGTCATCAACATACTTCTCCCCCTTTGTCATCAACAAAAAAGAGAAGTACCACAATCAAGTGTTTGTTATATGGGTTCAACTCATTGCATGAAAAACATAATATTAAATTTTTATCATCATGCAATCTAGCAGTTTTACAACATTTTAGAACTTGCAAGCTTTCAATTTAGATATGTTCAAGAAAGCAACTCTTGCTTCTTGAAATATGCAAGTTTTATAAGCTAGCAAATTCAAATATATTCAAGTTGGCATATTTGCTTTTCTTGAGATAGGCACGATAGCACATTTTTGCATTTTCTTGATGTTTCAAGCTAGCAATTCTTAGTGATGTTCAAGATAGCAATTTTTTCTCTTTTGAGAAGTGCAATTTTTGCTTTCTTCTTGAATTGTGTAAGCTAACTATCTCCCCCTTTGTCATTGTCAAAAAAGAAGGGAAAAATCCTTTATATCAATTTCTAAATCATGACAAAGGTAAGTAATCATTCTTATTTGTGCATCATTATAGTTTCAATGCACAAATTCATTAACATTACATTTCATTTTTTTATTCACGATACCGAAAAATCAATCATCATTATGAGCATATCAAACATGATATTCAAGCATTCATGATATATCATTTTGGCAACAGGATCATAGCTATTCAAATGTTGGTATCTAAATGTCAAAATTCATTACATCCTATCATGCATGATCATTAACGTCTCATTTGTATTTCATGCATTATTTCATTTCATCTCTTAAGGAATATCAAGAAGAGTTATTGGGTGATGAGATAAATATTTTATGAATACACGGAATTGTATAAAAATCATATCATAAATGTTTCATGTATTTATATTATCACATGAAGCATACAACAATGCAAAGAAATCATGTCATGAAGAATATTAATGTGAAAATTCAGCAAAGATCACATGATATAATCGCAAAGCATGATATAATTATGTGATATATCATGAGATGATAATTTATCATATCAATGAAAGATATCAATTGTTAAACATGATATGATAATAGTCTCAAAATTTTCAATTTGTGATACATGTGATACATTGCGATATACTAAAAACTTTAATGCGATGCTTTTAAGGATATCAACCTATTTTTGATACAAAGCATGGCAAGAGCAATTATATTGCAAGTTTTCTAAGTTTTGCATTTTTTTGCTTCTTTCGAAATAGCAATTCTTTACTTCTCTTTATATTGTAAGATTTGTAATTCATTTGGTAGTGTTTATGATAGCAAGTTCTTTCAATGAAATGATCGAGCTAGCAAATTTTTCTTCCTTTGAAATATATAGGCTAGTAAACTAACTCCCCCTTTATCATTATCGAAAAGAAGGGAGAACTCAATGGCTTAAAATTTCAACCATTCAACAAGCCAAATATGCAAAGAATTCATGAAAGATATCAATAAGGATCAATTCGTGAATACCAAAGATATGATTCATGGTTCATTAAAATTCTTCTTAACAAGTTCACGATCAAGATTTATATAATTCATAATAAAGCAAATTGATGTACAATCATCACACAAGATATACAAGGCAAATAAATCTTATTATTTCTATATTATGATATCAAGGCTCATGATTCATTTGAAAAGATATAGCAAAAAGAGCAAATTGAAACATTCTTATCAAGATCACATTTTACAAGAAATTTCAAGAATCAAACATCAAGTAATCATCATGTTTCTTCAAAATTCTGAAGTCAAGAAGTCAAGGGAAAGTTCATGATTCAGTTAAAACAAAATTTCATTCAAGTTAATTCAAAAAAATCATAATCAAATCATCATTTTTGAGATTCATAACATGAATAACGTTATTACTATTTCATCAAACTCAATTTTGAGATTCACACAATATCATGAAATCATTAATCTCGATAAGATGGGAAAAGCATTTTCTTTTTAAGTGATTCTTTTAACACATCATAAAAAAACTTATTTAAAATTCAAGTGATTTACAAAATATCATAAATGAATTTATCACTTGTATTTCATCAAAATCGAGAACTCTAGAGATAGAAAATGATTGAAGCATTTCACATGATTGAAGCATGATTCATATTTAAAATGTATCTTATGTCGTAAATACGAATCAAGCATTTGTCAAATCTGAAATCATCCTCAAAATTACATTCAATAAATTCATATATGACAAGCATAGATTTATTGAAAAATCAATAAGATAGAGGATTACATTTCATTTTTATAAATTTCTATTCATGTGATTTGCTTCTTATGAGCATGCCTTTGCTTTAAAAAAAAAATGTCAACATTCAAGATAGAAAGGTAAATTTCGTAAAATAAATTATCAAGCATGATTCCATGATAACATCCTTTTAATATCTTGATATTCATTATCAAGTATGATTTCAAAAAGTATGTTCAAGAGAAATCATTAAGACCAAATGCATGATACACTCATTTATTTTCAAAATATTCATCATGTTTATTTTCATGAGATTCACAAGATTGGTAAAATAAATTCATTAATCTCAATAGGATATAAAATTCATTTCCATTTCATACAATTGATTTCATGTGAGGGTGTTCAAGTCTTTTTGTGAAAACATTGTATCATCATTTAAAGTCAAAACATAAGTTTCGTCATAAAGCCGTGAAGACCAAACACATCAAAAATAAAACATCATGATATCACATCTATCATCAAAAGACTATCAAGAAATTCATACATAGATGTACATGCACTATGTCATCTTAATATGTCATGAGAATGTCATCTTAATTCGTCATAAAAATGATTAAACCAAAAACATGTTAATCCAAAATGAGAGTATCAAATCAACATTTACTTCAAAAACTCATGCATGACATAAAATCATCAAAATACACATGCATGGATTAATCCTAAGAATTATCACATATCATATAACTATCGTCCATAATGTTGCATACATCATTCAACATTTCAAAACATAACATGCATGAAACCTTAGCAATATACTTTTCATGATCAAATTTTTAATTTTTTCAAAGATGCTAAAAAGAAAAACATGATATAATTTTTAAAAAATAATTTTTTATTTCCTATTCCTACTATCTAAATTAAGAACTCATGAAAAACTTCAAATAATTTCAAAATAATTCAAGAGAGTTGAGTTACTTACCTTATAGTTGAAGCCCGTCAAAGCCCAATTCGCCGTTTCACCTTTGGAAGTTCTTGATTCATCCTTGGTTGCCTTCCTCTTCTTTGGCATCTTCCTCCGTTCAAGTTTATTGTTTATTTTAGATTTTTGTTTAATAAACTTATTAAGATTTAGTGTTCGAAGTTCAAGTTCATCATTGTCCTCATCATTTGAGTCATCACTCAAGTGGTATTCATTTGTCCGGGGTTCTAAATCCTTCCTATTCTTTGGAAGGTGGTTCAAGTGTTTATTGTGTTCATCATGTGCATTGTGCACCATTTCATATGTTATCAATGAACCAACTAGTTCTTCAAGTGGAAAAATATTTAAATCTTTTGTTTCTTGTATTGCGATTATTTTAGGATCCCACCTTTTTGGAAGGGATCTTAAGATCTTACTTACGAGATCAAAATTTGAAAAAGATTTACCAAGAACTCTTAGATTATTGACGACATCCGTGAAACGGGTGTACATGTCGCTTATAGTCTCGCTTGGTTGCATTCGAAAAAGCTCAAAATCATGCAATAAAATGTTAACTTTCGAGTCTTTGACTCTACTAGTTCTCTCGTGCGTGATTTCAAGTGTTCGCCAAATATCAAAAGCCGTTTCGTACGTAGAAATCTGATTGAACTCATTTTTGTCTAAAGCGCAAAATAAGGCATTCATAGCCTTTGCGTTTAAAGAAAAATACTTCTTCTCCAAATCCGACCAGTCGTTCATCGGTTTAGAGGGAAGTTGAAAACCATTTTCAACAATATTCCATAAATCCAAATTCATAGAAATCAAGAAAACTCTCATTCGAGTTTTCCAATAAGTGTAGTCCAATCCGTTAAACAACGGTGGACGAAAAACCGATAAACCCTCTTGAAAGCCATGAAGAGCCATTTCTCTCAAGTGTAAATCCGAAATGAGAAATACCGGGCTCTGATACCAATTGTTAAGACCGGAGCGGTACTAAGAGGGGGGGGGGGTGAATTAGTGCAACGATAAAGTATGATAAACTTTTGACGATTTAAACACTTTCGGAAACTTCGTACGATAAATGCAACGTTTCGTTTGAAACTGTTTCGATTGCGTTTTAACTTGAAGGGATACGTAAGAAGGAGACAAAGAAGTAGAGCATCAAAGTGCAAATGGTTTGCAGTAATATAAATGACAATAAGTAAATGCAAACCAGAGAAGACGGTAGTTTATAGTGGTTCGGTCAATCGTGACCTACATCCACTCCTCCGATTCCTCTTCCGTCGAGACCACCGGCATCCACTAATGATCTTCCTTTACTATGTGAAGATCAACCTCCTTCTTACACCCCTGTTACAACCTCTTACAAGTGGTTCACCCTTTTACAAAGATTTCAATGAAAAGAAAGGAGGTGAATACTCAAGCTATTGAAAACAAGACTTTTCCTAAAGCTTTTCTCAACTTCTAGCTTCTCAAAAGGTTCTTTTCTTTGCTGAGAAATGAGGGGTATTTATAGGCCTCAAGAGGATTCAAATTTGGGTTCCAAAATTTGAATTCTCTTTGGTTTCCGAGGCCGGCGGTGCCACCGCCTGTCAGTGGCGGTGCCACCGCTTGTCAGTGTCAGACACTGACAGTCCGAACTTGGCCCAATTCAGCTCACTGGTTGGGCTCCAAACTTGGCCCAAACCAGTCCGAACTCGGGCCCAATTGGCCCCTATTTGGGTTATAGGATTAACACCTAATCCTAACCCTAATTAACGTGCTAACTACGAATTTAAAGACATTTTCTAAGCTATTACAAAGTCCGTAAGTCAAGACTTCTTCCGGCGAGCTTCCGACGAACTTCCGATGGTCTTCCGATAAACTCTCGAAAACCATTCTGCGGACTCCCGGCAAGCTCCTAGACTTCACGATTTGATCTTGGCGAGTTCCAACGAGCTTCTTCGGCAAGCTCCGATCTTTCTCGGTGAGCTCCGCGAACTTCCAACGAACCTTCTGGCGAGCTTCCGAAAAACCCTTCGGCAAGCTCCCTTCTTATTCTTGGCTAGTTCCGGCAGCATTCCCGACGAACCTTCGGACTTCCGTCGAACTCTCGAACTCGCAACGAATCCTTCGTGCTTGACTCTGACACTTTGATTTGCTTTATGTCTTCATCGTTATCGTAGTTAATCCTGCACACACAAGCAAAAACTCTACTCCGATCTAGACAATTATTATAACGCGAATTGACATTCTGTTGCCTGGCACGTCATTGGTTGGCGCTTCGTCCGATTCTTCAGCGCATCGTCCTCTCTTGCGGCTTGTTGCCCAATTGGCGGTTGACCTCCGCAACCTCGATATCCTTGGCGCAATTCCGCTCTCCTTGGCCCGATGCCCGACGTCCGAAGCCTTCTGTTGTCCAATATCCTGACGTGATCTCCTCCGGTGCAACGTCAATTCCTCCTGCGTTAACTGTCTAATCCTGATCGAGTAGACCTACATCACTCAAAATGCAGTTGAAATTATAAACACATATCAAGTGGTTTCATCATCAAAATATGAGATTCAACAATTTAAAGTAGAGTATGTGCGTCACAAGATCTATCTTGAATGAATGAAATTTCTCATCTTGAAATGAAAACTCTTACATAATTACGAAAGTAAAGTTGATTGCTCCACAAATGAAAACTCTCATCAAGTCGAAAACATCCAAATCAGCCAATACATCCCCCAAACAAATGCTCACCGCCTGTATGCGATGACACCGCCCAGTTGGCGGTAGCACCGCTGGCTATCACGGGTTGCAAGCGGTTGCATCACCTAGTCAGCGGTGCCACCGCCCACAACTTTGCCCCCTTTTAAACCGAGCTAGGGCCAACGGTGGAACCAACCCCAATTCACTCCCCTCTCCTTCTAGCAGCTCCAACACTTCTCCACCTCCATTTCTTCCCTTTAGCTGCCCAAATACTGCCCATTTCAAAGCAAAGATCAACAATCTCTCATTCTCTTGAAGATCTTACTTAAGGTATTCTCTAAGAAGCTTTTGATTTCTGTTTACTCTTGCTCATTGCTATCTTCATTTGCGACATGATAGGCATTTCTGTAAAAGATAAAGGTCTTTATTTTAGAGGATTGTGGGATGATGAAACAATTGGGACAACCTACGTTGAAGCCTTATGAACAATTTTTGGTAATCCCAACTTAGCGATAGTTCCTAAAAGCTATGAGCATCTACTACCACTAAACACTAAAGTACTTCATCATATTCTAACTAGTATCATTCTCCCTAAACAATACCATCATGATGAAGTGAGTCAAATGGAATTAGGAACCATGTACTGGATCATTAAAGGACAAAACATTTGTTTTGGTTACCTTATCCAATAGAAAATGATAGAAATATCTAAGAAACATATGATGCTTTCATATGGTGGTATAATCACTAGAATACTTAAAGCCTACGATATTCCAATACCACCTGATGAAGAGGTAATAAAAGTAGATAGGTTTAGCATAATAAATAAAAATCTACTTCACCGATTGAGATGTCTTTATAGAAACGGTAATTGAGTTAGAATGCCTAGAAGAACCGATCCCCCTCAACCTGAACCTGAACCAGAAACATCAATCTTTAGGGGTACTCAATCTCCTCCGATCTGTCCCTTTGAGGAAACACATCCATTTGAGCAAGCTCCTACATCATCTATAGAAGACATAGGGATTCGGATGGATTGATTTGAACAAAGACAAGATCGATTTGAACAAAGACAAGATCGGCTTGAACATCGACAAGATCAAATCCTATCTAAGCTGCAACAAATTCATCAACAATTTGACTCCTTATTTAGGTATTTTAATTTTCCACCTCCTGAATGAGCTTATATTTGTAAATGTGGTCACAATTTCTTCTTGTCTTGTTGTAATAATTATGTTGTTGTAAACTCTTTATGCTACTCACCTTGATCACAATGTCCCTTGCCTTGATAACTACTAATCCTTGATATGTTTTACTTAATGTATTATTTGGTGAGCATATGTAGAGTTAGGAATATTAATGTAGATTGAACATCGTTTTCGGATTTTCCTTGAATCTCTTTACGCTACTCGTTTTCAAAATTTTCTTGATCACTTAAGTTTCACGTTGAGATTGAATGCTTCTATAACATGCTTACTTTATAAATTGAAAATCTTGTGCCTTGATTTCCATGATGAGCATGTTATACTCTCATTGTGATTTGAGAAGATTCATACATCGAACTCTTAATCCTTGAGCACTACAAAATATGTCTGAATGCATAAATTTGTTAAGATTATTTTTTAATTTTTTATGATCAAATCACTTAATTGCCATGATGATTTTACACAATTACATGCCTTAATTACATGTTGGAAATTATGTGTTTTGGATACAAAAAATTTCCATGATAATGAGCATGTATTATGGAATTGCCTTAATTTGAATTCAAGGTTTATCTCAATTATGAAATTTTGAAATAAGAATGATTACTCACATTTGTCATGATTTAGAAATTGACATAAAGGGTCTTCCCTTCTTTAGAAAGGGTCTTCCCTTCTTTTTGACAATGACAAAGGGGGAGATAGCTAGCTTGCATAATTCAAGAAGAAAGTAAAAATTGCACTTCTCAAAAGAGAAGAAATTGCTATCTTGAACATCACCTAAAATTGCTAGCTTGAAATCTCAAGAAAATGCAAAAATATGCTATCGTGCCTATCTCAAGAAAAGCAAATATGCCAACTTGCATATCTTTGAATTTGCTAGCATGTATATTGTAAAACTTATATATTTCAAGAAGCAAGAGTTACGTTCTTGAACATCTCTAAATTGCTAGCTTCCATGTTCTAAAATGTTGTAACATTGCTAGCTTGCATAATGTAGAACTTGCTATCTTGAACATTACCAAAAGTGCTATCTTGTATGCTGTAAAACTTGCATATCTAAAACCTGATAGCTTGAATGTTCGAAGCATGATGTAACACTTACTAAATTTTCTAACTTCAAAACTGCATGATGATAAAACTTGATATTATGTTTTTCATGCAATAAGTTCAATTAATACTACAAACACATTAGAGTTGGAACTTCTCCTTTTTGTTGATGACAAAGGGGGAGAAGTATGATGTTATGTATAAGTTTATGCATAAGTTCATGACGACGTGTTGCAAGTATTCATGATGAATATTGCAATGACTTGAATTCAGTTTGAATTCAAGGTTTAATCAATATGGCATATTGATAGGGGGAGTTTGTTTAAACTCCGGGAGTTAAGTTTAACTCCGTCATCAAGAGGTTATCATAATCAAAAAGGGGGAGATTGTTGAATCTCGTATTTTGATGATGAAACCACTTGATATGTGTTTATGTTTTAATCTGCATTTTGAGTGACGCAGGATGCTTCGATCATGATGAGACAATTAAAGCAGGAAAAATCATGTTGTGCCGGAGGAACATGTTAGAAGATTAGACATCGGGCCGGTGGATCGATCGACGTATCGACAAAAGGCTTCGGGCCATGGACTCGGGCATCGGGCCAAGAAGAGCGAGTATTGTGCTAAGGATATCGGAGTTGCGGAGTCAACTGACCGATCGGGCAATAGGCCGTTGGAGAGGATGATGCGCCAAAGAATTGGACGAAGCATCGAGGGACCAATGACATACCGGATAACTTGGTTAATTGCTTAGGATTAATTGTCTCGATCGAAGTTTTGCTTTACATATGCAGGATTAACTACAATGGAAGTAAGACATATAGCAGGAGTTGCGCTGGAGTTAAATATCTTAGTTATTGTAGTTAGACCTTAAGTTGAGTTAGGATTGGGAGGTAATCCCACTAACTCAGTTAGGGACCAATTGGGCCCTTAACAGGACTGAATTGGGCCAGATTGAACAGCCTATTCAGCACTTAAAGTCATGGTTGGTGATGGCATATTAGGACCCTTTTTCTGAGCTTTTGAATAATGTTTATTGAGTCTATTTAGTCCAGTTTTTTATTGAGTCGGTTTGGTTCAGTTAGAGTCAAGTAGAGGTTTATTTAATATTTATTTATTATTAGAGTTCAAGTCCTGATGAACTCTGGGTGGAACTCTATAAATAGGGATGTAACTGCTTCTTTTCAGTTATCTATAAAAAAATACTATTATGTCTTTTGACAAACCCTAGGAGGTCGATCCCCTCGAAGCGATCAAGGAGGCCGATCCCCTCGAAGTGATAATCCCCTTTCTCTTCTTCTTTTTTACGATAAGACTTTAGAGTTTTATCATTTGGTATTAGAGCATCTCATTTCTTCCATTTCTTCTATGATAAGACCTTAGGGTCTTATCATTTGGTATCAGAGCAACGACAAGGCTTTAGGGTCTTATCATTTGGTATCAGAGTAGCGATCCTCGATATTCTCACTGTAGTTCGTCATCTCAAAAAAAAAAAATTTTGTGAGGGCGAAGTCGGCAGCCACGCACGCTGTTCCTTCTCAACCAAGAAGGAACATTTGCTTCCTGGCGCCGATCACCCCTACTTTCCTTCTCCTCCACCACCGGCGTTGCTTCCTGGTCGACGACCACCACCGTCGCTGCTCCCCGGCCAGCGCCCACCGCTGCCACTATGCCCCGGCCACCAACCTTCTCACCTCGCCTCCTCGCTGCCCGCATCTCGCTCGAGTGAGAAGGATTGCAGCCGCAGTTTCCTAGCTAGCGGACCACCCATCGCCGCTTCTACCGTCAGCGACGTTGCCCTGGCTGCACCGCCATCGCTGCCTTCCCTTGGTTGCAGCTTCGGCCGCACGATCTATCGGCGTCACTGTTTCTATGGTGCGATAGCAGCCTCAACCCGGTTGCTCGACGATTGCTTCCTTGGGTCATAGCAGTCGCAACCGTCGCCTTTTAGCCTTGGAGCTTTCATCTCACGTAGTGACAAAAACATAGGGCAACAACTCTTCCTCCGTCATAGCCACCGCATCGGTGAGCCCTTGCCGATGCTGCCCCCAACCGCACCACCATCGCTACCTCTCAGCCCTCAGCAGCAGCGATCCCTCCACGTAGCGACTGCAACAAGCATCGTTGCCTCTCACCAGTGCCTCCTTCCGTAGTGTGATAGAGACAAAGCAACGTTGCCTTCCATCTCGCCATCGTAGCCATCGCAGTGGCGAGCCCTTGGCGGTGCTGCCCCAACCGCGCCACCATCGTTGCCTCCTAGCCCTCAGCAGTAGCGATCCCTCCACGTAGCGACCACAGCAAGCATCGTTGCCTCCCATGCAGCGAACGCAGCTACATCCCCACATCCTCGCAGCAACCCTTCATTCCAATAGTGCTACCACCGATTGCATCACAACAACAGCACCGAGTAGGGTAGTGATTTATGCCCTAGTCTTGACACCAGAAATAGGAGTTGATATTACAGATTTGCAGTCTTACAAAATTGCCACCGATAACTCAATGAAAGCACAAATGGAAGCATTGGAAATCAGAATTGAGAACCGGCTGTAAGAAACACTTAATGATTTCAAAAAAAGCCTACTGGAGAGCCTCAACAAATTTCAACAAGATGGGAGCTGAAATTTTACATTGCACAGATCTGGAAATACTGGAAAAGGGCCCCAAGATTGTGACACAATCTGCTCATACATGAAGGTGGATGGATAGCTCGCCAAAATTTATCAGACTTCTACAGTATTGGAATATTAAAGTAGGTTTGAAAGATTGTCAAATCAAGCTAGAGATTGGTTGGAACGACAACTTCTGGATACATTTATTGAAGGGCTTATTCCAGAGATCCGGTGTGAAGTTAAGGCTCATCAACTCTGCACTATGATAGCTGTGATCTCATTCGCACATCTACATGAAAAAAAAAATCAATAGGGAAAATCATGGAAATAAAAGTGACAACCACCAGATGATCAGTAAGCCACCCACCATATCTATTCCCAACCAAAGCCTTGACACCCGAGGACTAACCCAAGAAGAACTCAAGAAAAATTCAGCAAAGGGTTTGTACTATAATGAAGGAGCACCAATATAAATAAGGGCAACATATGATGATTAAGCCAATTGGAGAGGAACCGAAAGTAGAAGAGTTGGACTCCGATCATGAATGTATAAATTCTAATGAAGACATTGAACCTACCATACATACAATGCATACATTAGCCGACTACTCTAACCCGCAAACTATGGAAGTTGCCGAAACTCTAGAGCATCAGCCTATTATAGTTTTGATTAATATTGGTAGCACTAACAATTTTATAGACAGTGAGACTATTGACCGATTGGCCCACCACATCGAAGATTATGACAGATTCAAAGTAAAGATCATTGATGGATAGATTTTCACTTGTGATAGCAAAGGTTCAAAGATAAAATTGATTATACAAGGCCAGAAGTTTCATGCAACGATTACTACACTGAAAGACCGACCTGTTGCTTTCACTATAAAAAAGTGGAGACCATACTTACTTGATCAATGGGTTGTAATGCGTTGCAGATAGTCTATGGCTAAAGTGCTGAAAGAGAAGCTCCCCGAGATTGATGCTACTCAGCCTTGAGGACAAGGCTGATTTGAAGAGGGAGGAACTGTTAGGACCCTTTTTCTGAGCTTTTGAATAATGTTTATTGAGTCTGTTTAGTCCAGTTGTTTATTAAGTCGGTTTGGTTCAGTTAGAGTCAAGTAGAGGTTTATTTAATATTTATTTATTATTAGAGTTCAAGTCTTGATGGACTCTTGGTGGAACTCTATAAATAGGAATATAACTGCTTCTTTTTAGTTATCTATGAAAAATACTATTCTATCTTTTGACAAACCCTAGGAGGCCGATCCCCTCGAAGTGATCATCCCCTTTCTCTTCTTCTTTTTTACGATAAGACTTTAGGGTCTTATCATGGCATCGCCGGGGCTGGCGATGGCACCGCTAGGGCTGGCTATGGCACCGCTTGGGACTCGATCTCCCAAGTGTTTTGGGCGATGGTACTATTGGTAGTTATTACCTACCAGTGGTGGTACAGCCTGTCAGATGGTGGTACCACCCAATAATGGTGGTGGTACCGCTAGTACCCCGAAATCCGAGGATGTAACATTTTTTGGCTCAAATTCTGAAGCCATTAAGGCTTATAAATACCCCACCTTTTTCTGCATGGAAGGGTAACAAAGTGTAATAAAAAATATGAAAAATCTTAAGTGTTGGGGTGTTAAAAGTGTTGTAAAAGTGAGTAGAGTCCTCCTCCTCCCTCTCTTAGCTTTGTAATCATCCAAGAAAGAGGAGTGAGGCTTGTAAGGGTTATCTCCTAAACTCGTGAAAAAGAGAAAGCAGTGTTTCGCCTATTGAAAGAGGACTATTAGTGGACGTCGGTGACCTCAACAGAGGAAGAATCAGAAGTGGATGTAGGTCACAACAACCGAACCACTATAAATTCCAGTGTGTTCTTTCCTTACTGCAAATTCTCTTTACTGCATTCAACTTTACTACATAACAAATTGCCCAAACTTTTCTTCTCTACTTATTCAAAGAGAAACAAATGATTTGAGTCAAAACCGATTTTTATCGTACGAAGGCTTTCGAATCAACGTAATTTTTTCGCTGCACTAATTCACCGCCCCCCCACCCGCGCACCCCCCCCCCCTCCCCTTAGTGCCGCTCTTGATCCTAACAATTGGTATCAGAGAAAGGTCATTCTTGTTTGGTTTGAAACCCAAGAGAGATGATATTTGCCGGCAACTAAGAGGGTCATTCAATTACACATCCAACCATGTTCAATGGGACGAATTATACATCTTAGAAGACTAAAATGAGGAATTTTCTAATTTCAATGAATTTTGAGTTATGGAACCTTGTAGAAAATGGCTTTCAAAAGTCTTCTCTTCCAATGAGCGATTGGAATGAGTTGGAGAAGAAGACTTTCGCTTAAATGCCAAGGCTATGAATGCCTTATTTTACGCTTTAGATAAAAACGAGTTCAATCGAGCGTCTATTTGTGAAACGACTTTTGATATTTAGTACACACTCGAAATCACTCACGAAGGAACTAGTAGAGTAAAGGAGTTGAATATAAATCTTTTAGTTCATACTTATGAATTGTTTCGAATGAAGCCAAGTGAGACTATTGTCGATATATACACCCGTTTTATAGATGTTGTCAATAGTTTAAAAGCTCTTGGCAAATGTTTTTCGAACTTTGAACTTGTTAATAAAATTTTGAGATCCCTTCCAAAGAGTTGGGATCCTAAAGTAATGGCAATTCAAGAGGCCAAGGATTTAAACAACTTTTCTCTTAAAGAACTTATCGGGTCACTAATGACCTATGAGATAACTTACAACGCTCATGAAGAGCTTGAGAACAACCTTCCAAAGAACAGGAAGAATATGACACTAAGAACTTAAGAAGACCACTTGAAAGAAAATTCAAGTGATGATGACTATGATGATGACTTGGCACTCTTGACAAGAAAGTTTAAAAAATTTATAAAAAGGAATAGATTTAAAAATAACTTTAAAAATAAATTTGAACGTAAAAAAGAATAAGTTATATGCTACGAATGCAAAAAGCCAGGACATTTCAAAAGCAAATATCCTCAAGCAAAGAAGAAGTAACCAAAGAAGAAAAAAGGCTCTTAAAGTAACTTGGGATGACTCAAGTGCATCCAAAAAAGAGGAGTCAACCAACACAGAGCAAGTTGCTCATTATGCACTAATGGCTATCGGAGATGAGGTAAGCAGTTCATGAGATGCAAATTTATCTTTTGATGAATTACTAAGTGCTTTTCATGATTTATTTGATGAATGTAAATTAGTTAGTAAAAAATATAAACTATTAAAAAAGAATCATGCTTCTCTTGTTAGTGATTTTGATAAATTAAAAGTTGAGCACAATGATAGTTTAGCTCCTTGCATAAAATGTGATGAATTAGAAATGCTTAAAAAAAAAAACTTGCTACTCAAAGAAACCTTAAAAAAGTTTGAGATTAGTAGCAAGTCCTTGACCATGATCCTTGCCAATAAGGGTCACGTTCATAGAAGAGGCGGAATCGGATTTGTGAGTAGCTCTCACTAAAATCCAACCACCTTTGTTAAAGGCCCTATCTTGCATGTTTCACCCCGAAACAAATGTAACTTTTATTGCAAAGTTGAACATATTGCTTATCAATATCCGTTTAAGAGATGTAGTCCACACAAATTAATTTTGGTTCCTAAAGGAACCATAAAGAACTCAATGTAACATGATAAGTTAAGTAGATCGATTTTTGAGGCACCCAAGGTCAAATAGGTACCTAAAAATCATTCATTTTTGCAGAAATGTTTACCATCACAAGCTAGGAGCAAGAGATAGTACCTTAATAGTGGATGCTCAAGGTATATGACTGGAGATCCATCTCAATTCTCTAAACTCACTAGCTTAGATGAAGGGTATGTTACCTTCGGAGACAACAAGGGTAAAATCATTGGCAAAGGAACCGTAGATAACAAATCCAACTTTTTGATTGAAGATGTGTTGTTGGTTGATAGCTTAAAGCATAATCTTTTGAGCATTAGTCAATTATGTGATATAGGATACATCATTAGATTTGAATCCAATGCTTGTATTATTGAAAAACCACACAAAAGCACATCTATAATTGCCCTAAAATAAAATAATATATACACTATTGACATTGATGATCTTTGTAAGGAAATGTGTTTTTCAGTTTTGAATGACGATGCTTATCTTTGGCATAGAAGATTATGTCAAGGTAGTATGAAACTAATCTCTCAATTCTCATCTAAAGAACTTGTAAGAGGTATTCCTCATATTAAGTTTATTAAAGACAATGTGTGTGATATATGTCAATTAGGAAAATAAATAAAAGATAGTTTCAAACCGAAGAATCAAATAAGCACCTCTAGACCATTGCAATTGATCTATATGGATTTGTTTGGACCAATTGATACATCAAGCCTAGGAGGTAGCAAATACACCTCTGTAATTATGGACGATTATAGTAGATACACTTGGACATACTTCTTGGCACACAAAAGTGATTGCTTTATATATTTTTCATAATTTTGTAAACATGTTCAAAATGAAAAAGACTTTATGATTTCATCAATTTGGAGTGATCATAGTGGCGAATTTTAAAATCATGATTTCTAAAATTTAGGTGAATCTAATAGATACAACTATAATTTCTCTCTTCTAAGAAATCCTCAACAAAATGGAGTAGTAGAAAAAAAAAAGAAACTTACAAGAAATAGCAAGAACCATATTGAATGAACATAGCTTATCCAAATATTTTTGGGCTAAAGCCATTAATACGATATGCTATATCATGAATAGGGTTCTAGTAAGACCATTACTTTTCAAAACTCCTTATGAATTGTGGAACAACAAAAAACCCACCGTTTCATATTTTAAAATTTTCGATTGTAAATGTTTTTATCTTGAATGAAAAAGATGCCTTAGGAAAGTTTGATGCAAAATCTTATCAAGAGATTTTTCTTGGCTATTCTTCTACTTCTAAAGCTTTTCGTATTTTTAACAAAAGAACTTTGGTTATAGAAGAATCTATTCATGTTGTCTTTAATGAAGTTTCCGAATTTAAGAAAAATGAGTTTCATGATGATCTTAATTTTGATGCTTTGAATTTAAATAAACCTTCTCCTTCAACTAGCAACTTGGATGCATTTTCTTCCGAAACATCCTTACCCCAGGAATGGAAGTACGTAGATGCTCATCCTAAGGAGCTAATTATAGGAGACATATCAAAAGGGGTTCAAACTCATTCTTCTCTTAAAAATTTTTATGCCAACGCCACTTTTCTTTCTCAAATTGAACCTAAATATATTGATGAGGACTTGAAATATTATTTATGGGTTATCGCAATGCAAGAAGAGTTGAATCAATTTGAGAGAAATGAGGTATGAAAGCTTGTTCTAAGGCCAAATGATCATTTAGTTATTGGTGTTGAATCTCGTATTTTGATGATGAAACTACTTGATATATGTTTATGATTTAATCTGCGTTTTAAGTGACGCAGGATGCTTTGATCAGGATGAGACAATTAAAGCAGGAAAATCATGTTGTGCCGGAGGAACATGTCAGAAGATTGGACGTCGGGCTGGTGGATCGGTCGACGTATCGACAGAAGGCTTCGGGCCGTGGACTCGGGCATCGGGCCAAGAAGAGCGGGTATTGTGCCAAGGATATCGGAGTTGCGGAGCCAACTGGCCGATTGGGCAATAGGCCGTAGGAAAGGACAATGCGCCGAAGAATCGGACGAAGCGTCGAGGGACCAATGACATGCCGGACAACTTGGTTAATTGCTTAGGATTAATTGTCTCGATCGAAGTTTTTGTTTACATGTGCAGGATTAACTACGATGAAAGTTAGACAAGCAGCAGGAGTTGCGCCGGAGTCAAGTTCATGATCACGTTGGGAGTTCGAGAGTTCGACGGAAGTTCGGACGGTCGTCGGAGGTTCTGCAAGAACAGATCCGAGAAGTCCAGAAGCTTGCCAAGCGAAGCTCGTCGGAACTCGCCAAGTGGATCGTCGCAAAGTCCAGGAGTTTTCCGGAAGTCCGCAGGAGCATCACCGAGGGTTCATCGGATGATCGACGGAAGTTCGCCGGAAACTTGCTGGAAGAAGCGATTGACGCACCGAAGCAAAGCTGCAGAAATTGTCTTAGATCTAATTGTAGTTAGCACGTTGATTAAGTTGGAAAATGGGAGGTGATCCCATTAGCTTAATCTTGGGGCAATTTGGCCCCTGAAAGACTGAAATTGGGCCGAATGGAGCTAACCATTCGGACCCTGCTTGCACCAGGAGGTGCAACCGCCTAGGCCAGGAGGTGCCACCGCCTGGGCTAAGCCTCCCAGTGAGACTGGGCGGTGCAACCTCCCCAGCCAGGAGGTGGCACCGCCTGAGCTCAGTCTTCGAGCTAGACTGGGCGGTGCAACCTCCCTGACAGAGAGGTGGCACCGCCTGAGCTCAGTCTTCGAGCTCTGGCAGAGAGGTGCAACCGCCTCAGTCAAGAGGTGGCACCGCTTGGGCTCAGTCTTCGAGCTCTGCCAGGCGGTGCAACCTCTCCAGTCAGGAGGTACAACCGCCTGATCCCGGAATTCCGGGATTTGATCGTTTTGAGCTCCAAATTTGAACTGGGTTGGGGCCTATAAATACCCCACCCATTCAGCACTGAAAGCATAGAACACACACTCGAAATCTTGCTATCTTTCTGTGTTTCTTAGAGCTCAAAACGGCTAGTTCTCCTCTTTCTATTCTTCAAGTTTGAGTTGTAAAGAGAGGAGAGAAAACTTCTGTAAGGGTTGTCTCCTAAGCCCGTCAAAAGGAGTGAATCTGTAAGAGGGTAGTTGGCCTTCGCCTATTGAAGGAAGGCTTCTAGTTGACGTCGGTGACCTCGTCGGTGGAGGAAGCCAAAAGTGGAGTAGGTCAAGACTGACCGAACCACTCTAAATCTCTGGTTTGCGTTTATTTTGAGCACTTTATCATTACTGCAAACCTCCTACATAGCTACTGCTCTCTGCGCCTTTACGAACAAGTTTCTAAGTGCTGATCTTTCCGAATCTGCATTCAGACGTAAATCGGTGTTTTCATACATTACAGTTTACGTTTATGTTTTGATTCTGCAAAATTGTCTTCTGCGCTTTTACGAACGAAGTTTCTAAGTTCAGATCCCTTTAAAACTATGTTTTAGACGTAAACTACTTTTAAACGTAAAACTACGTTTAGACGTAAAACTGCGTTTAGACGCAAACTGCGTTTAGACGTAAAACTACGTTTAGACGTAAAACTACGTTTAGACGTAAAACTACGTTTAGACGCAAACTGCGTTTAGACGTAAAACTACGTTTAGACGTAAAACTATGTTTAGACGTAAAACTGGATTTAGACACAAACTGCACTACGCTTAGACGCAATCTGATCTTAGACGCAAACTGCGCTTAAACGCAATCTGCATTTAGACGCAAACTGCATTTAGACGCAAACTGCATAAACTACGCTTAGACGCAAACTGTGTTTAGACATAAACTACACTTAATCATAAGTATTCTTAGAATCGGCTTTTGCATCAAAATAGTCTTTATCAAACGAACGCAGCTTTCGTTTTTAATCGCTGAAAGATTTCCGCTGCACTAATTCACCCCCCCCCCCCCCCCTCTTAGTGCTCTCGATCCTAACAATTGGCACTAAATGTGTCTTTAGAAACAAGCAAGAAGAATTTGGTATCATGGTTAGAAAAAAGGCTAGATTAGTAGCCAAGGGTTTCAACCAAGAAGAAAGTATCGTTTATGAAGATACCTTTACTCCTGTGGCATGATTAGAAGCAATAAGGATGCTTCTTGCCTATGCTAGTAGTAATAATTTTAAGTTATTTCAAATGGATATTAAAATTGCTTTTCTTAATGGCTTTATTTCCAAAAAAGTTTATGTTAAACAATCTCCCAGATTTGAGAATGATAATCTTCCTAATCATGTGTTTCAATTGACTAAAGCTCTCTATGGATTGAAATAAACTCCAAGGGCTTGGTATGAGAGACTTAGTTCATTTCTTATCCAAAATAATTTCTCTAAATGCAAGGTCGATACTACATTGTTTATTAAAAATTTTAAAAATAATTTTCTTGTTGTTCAAATTTATGTTGATGATATTATTTTTGGTGATACAAATGAATATCTATGTGAATCGTTTGTCAAGAGTATGAGACAAGAGTTTGAATGAGCTTAATGGGTGTACTAACTTTCTTTTTAGGCTTACAAATCAAATAACTTAGTAATGATATTTTTCTTAGTCAAATAAAATATGCATTAGACTTGCTAAAATAGTTTAATATGGATAATTCAAAGGCTATCAATGCTCCTATGAGTACCTCCACTAAGTTAGACATTGACGAAAGTGGAGAAAGCTTTGATAAAAAAGCTTATAAGGGTATGATAGATAGTTTACTATACCTCATAACAACTAGACCGGATATCATGTTTAGCATAGGACTTTGTGCAAGATTTCAATCTAATCCTAAGCTATCTCATCTTAAAGTAGTTAGTTAAAAGAATTCTTAGATATCTTAAAGGAACCACTAATATAGGATTATGGTATCCAAAATCCAAAAACTTTAAATTAATTGCTTATGTTGATGCGGATTTTGCTGGATATAGATTAGATAGAAAAAGCACATCCAGAACATGTCAATTCTTAGGTCATGCACTTGTCTCTTGGTCTTCCAAGAAACAAAACTCGGTTGCACTATCTACAACCGAAGCTGAATACATAGCGGCTAGTCCATGTTGTCAACAAGTCGTATAGATGAAAAATACATTAGAAGATTATAGAATTTATCTTAAGAATATTCTCATAAAATGTGACAATACAAGTGTAATATATTTAATGAAAAATCCTATTCAACACTCTAGAACTAAACATATTGACATTAGGTATCACTTTATACAAGATCATGTTAATAATCATGATATAATCTTAGAATTCATTGATACGAAACCTCAATTGGCCGATATCTTTACAAAATCTTTAAATGAAGAATAATTTGATTTCATTATAAGGGAGTTAGGGTTGTTAAATTATCCGAATGCATGAGTTTATTGTATTTCTTTTCCAGACTATCTTTCTCTTAATGTATTTCATGAATGGAGCTTTCATGAATTTATTTCGTTTTTATCTTCCTTGGTATCAAGCTTACTCCATACCCTTGCTCCATCACGTAATGATGTTTGATACATTTAGTCTCTTCACCCATTGAATTTATTGACAAATGCATCTTTCACAAATTTCACTCTTATGAATTCTTAATGAGAAATAGATTTAATTTATGAAGTTTTATTCATGGATTTATTTTTATCCTTTACCATGAATCCTTCCTTACTCTTCTCATGAAGGAAGAATGTTTATGAATTTTTAGTATGTAATGATCACTTGCAAGAATGGGGATTTGATTTCGTTTCCTTTTCATAAATCCCTTCTTTTTGTTAAAATTGAAGCATGATTTAATGAAACTCATTTATTGTTTTGAATTTGACTTGGTTCAAATCCTTTCATGAAATTTAGTTCTTGATGGATTCTTTCCTTACACTTCTTCCTCTTCTTATTTTTCTATGACAAAGGAAGAAAGAAACTTACACAACTAAAGAAGAACCAAAAAGCCCTTGAGTAAAAATGTTAGCTTTTCAAAAAGTTATCATGCAAAGTTTTTGCTTACCTTCCTTTATGGTTTGGATAAATTAGTGTAAAACTTGCTTGAATCTTTACTACACTTTTATTGTTGAATTGTTCTCCTTTTTTCTATGACAAAGGGGAGAAATGTGACAAATTGATGACAAAATAAATGTCTTAGATTAGTACATAAAATGTATTGCGAATGCTTGAAATATGAGCAAATATAATTGGAATCATCAAATAGATTGCACATACTTGAAATATATCAAAATGTATTACATAGGAATATTTGAAATCTTTATCATAGTAACCTCAAAATGTATGCATCATATGTATCGTAGATACTTAAAATGTTTCATGAATGTTTGATAAATGTCTATTATAACGATAAGGTATCATGAGCTTAATTTACTATTTACAACTGTCATATTGCTAAATTTCATATTCAAAACTCATATCATATTTGAAAATGATGATTATTTATCATCATTGGACTTGAAACTGTGTCATCATTTTTTATAAATACGTGGTATCATATTTTGAATTAGAAAATCATGATAAGTATCATGATGTACATGTTGATAAGTTTAAATGAAAATAACTTATTAGTTTGATGCTTAAATTCAAAGGTCTTGAATTCAAGAATGTCTTTTCTCAAGCATGGCAAATAGATAGGGAGAGTTAAGATTAACTCTGTCATCAATTGATTGTCATCATCAAAATGATTATTGAATCTCGGATTTTGATAATGAAATCAATTGATAAATTGTTTGATATAATCTATATATTGAGAAAAGTGTGTAGGATTAGCTACGATAGTGGTAATACATAAAGCAAATGTTGTGCTGGAGTTAAGATCGAGATTTCGTTGGGAGTTCGAGAGTTCATTTGAAGTCTGGGCGTTCGTCGGAAGTTCCACCAGAATTAACTAAGAATCCAGGAGCTTGCCAAAGAAGCTTATCGAAACTCGCCAAGAAGTTCATCATGAAGTCCAGGAGCTTGCCGAAAGTCCGCCGAAAAATTGACGAGAGATTGTCGGAGGATCATCGGAAGATCGCCGGAAGCTCACTGGAAGAACAATTGACGAATCAAAATAGAAATGCTTTGTTAAATGTCTTAATTATTGTAGTTAGACCTTAAGTTGAGTTAGGATTAGGTGGTAATCCCACTAACTCAGTTAGAGGCCAATTGGGTGTTAGGAACGAGTCAGCACTAAGAGTGGGGGGTGAATTAGTGTAACGGATAAAACCAATGATTTTGAAAAACTTTATACGATGAAAAACCATATTGAAAATGTATTTGACTTGAAAGCATATGGAAGCATAATGAATAAGTAAGTAGCTCAGTTTACAATATGTAAATGACAACAATAGAAATGAAAACTAACGCCAATTTTATAATGGTTCGATCGTCCAACCTACATCCAATCCCGATACCTCCTCCAATGATGTCACCGGCTTCCACTATTGATCTTTCTTGAAGGGCAAAGATCAATCGCCCCTTTACAGAACTTTCACAAGTGGCTCACTCTCCTTTTACAAACTTTCACACTTAGAAACTATAGAGATGAACTCTCAACTTTTACAAGCTATTTCACTATAATTTCATATTAGTTCTTATCACTTCTCTACTTTTACTAACCGAGAAGTAAGGGGTATTTATAGCCCTCAATTGGCTTCAAAATTGGAGCAAAAAAAGGTCTCACCTTGGGTTTCCCGGGTCGTGGTGGTACCACCGCTTGACAGTCTCTCGGAGATTGTATCTGGGTGGTACCACTACCCAGACTAGCGGTACCACCACCTGACATAGTCTCGAAGACTGTGCCATGACGGTGCCACCTATTATGTCACTATTTGGGCCTTTTACTTAGCCTAACACAGTCCATACATGGGCTCAACTAGCCCATAATTGGGTTGGCCTAATTCCAATCCCAATTATGTGCTAACTATGAAATTTAAGGCATAAACTAAGCTAAACAAGTCCGGTAAGTCTAGGTTTCTTCCGGTGAGCTTCCGGCGAACTTCCGACGATATCTCGGCAATGTTCCAGCAGACTCCCGGCAAGCTCCTAGACTTCATGATGATCTTCTTGGCGAGTTTCGATAAGCTTCTTTGGCAAGCTCTTGCACTTCTCGGTCAATTCCAGTAGAACTTTCGACAAAAGTCCGGACTTCCAATAAACTCTCGAACTCCCAATGAAGTCTCATTCTTGACTCCGAGACTTCATTTTGTTTTATGCCTTGATCACTATCATAGTTAATCCTACATAAATAAAACCTATTTCAATCTAGACAATTATTAAAAAGCTTGAATCATGTTGTCCGATATGTCATTTGTTCATCGATGCTTCGTCCGATTCTTTGGTGCATCATCCTCTCTTACGACCTATTGCCCAATCGGCCAATTGACCTCAAAAACTCCGATTTCCTTAACGTAATTTCCGCTCTTCTTGTTTCGATGCCCGAACTCATGGCCTAAAGCCTTCTGTCGATACGTCGATTGATCCTCCGGTTCGATGTCCAATCTTCTGATATGTTTCTCTCTGACCCAACATGATTCTTCCTGCTTTAATTGTCTCTCCCTGATCGAAGCTTCCTACATTGCTCAAAACATAGATCAAATCATAAACACTCTCAATTGGTTTCATCATAAAAATTCGAGATTTAACAATCTCCCTCTTTTTGATGATGACAACCAATTGATGACGGAGTTAACTTTAACTCCCCCTATCAATATGCCATATTGATAGAATTCTTGGATTTAAAAATCCAAGCAACATGTCATAATAAAATCATGCATAACATCATACTACTCCCCCTTTGTCATCAACAAAAAGGAGAAGTTCAACTATCAAGTATTTAGACATACAAGTTCAAATCATTGCATAATAAAAACAATCTCAAGTTTTATCATCATGCAAGCTAGTAATTTTCTTTCTTCTCTTTTGAGAAGTGGGAATTTTTTATTCCTTGATAAAGTGCAAGCTAGCAATTTTGCTTTTCTTGAGATTGCAAGCTAGCAATTCTTGTTTATGTGCAAGATAGCAAGTTCTTTTTTGAGAAGTGCAAGCTAGCAATTTTGCTTTCTAACAAGTTTTACTCTCTTTTGTCATTATCAAATAGAAGGGAAGAATACAACATTGTAATTATTTTCCCTTTATATCAATTTCCAAATCATGACAAAGGTAAACAACAAAGATGAAAAATTAAGTCATGAATGTCAAAAGACCATATATCATTTTTGACAAGTTTCTTCTTTTATAAATAGAAAGCATGATAGGAAACAATCTTTATTCAAAAAGAAGACTCAAGTTATAATTCCAAGAATTCACAAAAAAAATCATGATTCATTTGACAAAAAGATTGTTGATTCATATATTTGAATAAATATTTTTTAAACCAACATCACTTCAACTCATCATGCATAATTTCAAAATATAAAATCATCAAATATGATACAAACATTTATTTTTAAAACCTTCATCATTACTCCCATGCTTGATACTAAAGCATTCATGATACCAAACATTAAATCAACATTTTAAAGCACTTATCACTTCATGATTGTTGGTAACAAACATTCATCAATTATTTTCTCTTCCTTTGTCATAATCAAAAGGAGGGGAATAACATATAACAAAACTCAAGTCATAAATTATTCTCAAGTAACAAATTTCATTTTTAGTGAATAGCAAAAAGAATCGTAGGAGAACAAGATCTCAATTCATGCATATAAAATCTTCAATCAATAAAATCATGATTTATCTAGAAAATTCTCCTCTTTAGTAAATGACAAGAAAAAATAAGGAGAAAAAATCTCAATTAATAGAAAGATCTCAAGAATCAAATATTGAGAAATCAAGATCATGATTTGGATTAATAACTCATTCAAATCTAAGTCATCAAAATCACTTTAATAGTTCAAAATATTTAAAATAACATAAATAAATTCATTAATCTCCCTTTTCAAAAATTGATAAAGTAGAGAAAAAGAAATTTTTCAAGGAGAAGTGCTTTCCTCTTTTTAGTTGTTTCAATTTAAGTGATTTGATTTCTTACAAGAATTCCCAAGTTTTTATGCCAAGTCAAAATATGCATCATCGTTTAAAACCAAAAGACAAGATTCATCATAAAAATCTTAATGACAAAAATTATAACACATTAAACATAAGGCTTCTTTAAACAAGAGATTTAATTTATGATTTCAATTCCAATGATAATATATTTTCCTTTTCATGTGTTTCATTTTATGTGATTGATTTTATATAAGTATCCTCAAGTTTTTCATAAGAAAACTATACATCAAGTTTAAAACCGAAGAGCAACTTTTATTATGACAAAGATCAATCATAATTTCATAAAGCATCTTGGATTAAAATCAAAAGGCAATACGAAAATCATCAAGATACATATTATTTCCTCTTAAAAACATACATAGGATTATCATTAGATTTAAATCTAATATTTTATTTTTTATCATAAAATATATAATTTTCATGATCATAAAATAAAAAGAAGCATGATATAATTTTTTTTATATTTTATATTTTATATTTTTTACTAACTAATTTAAAATCAACTCATGAAAATCATTATGTAATTTTAAAATAAAGTAAAGGAGTTTTGTTTAAGTTGTTTACCTTATTATCGAGAGTCACCAAAACGAAGTTTGCCACTTCGTCTTCATCGGTTTGCTCCTCGTCTTTAGATGTACTCGATTCATCCTTTGGCAACTTCTTCTTCAGTTTTATATACTCATTTTTGGAGTGACCTGTCTTCTTGCATTCATAGCAAATAATTGTGTTCTTTTTAAGTTTATTTTTATTTTTTGATTCTTGGTTCATGAATTTTTTAAGCTTTATTACGAGAAGTTCAAGTTCATCATCACTTGAGCTTTCGCTTGAGTGGTCTTCTATTGTTTGAATTGCCAAATTCTTCCTATTCTTTAGAAGGTAGTTCTCATATTCATTATGTGCGATACATCTCATTTCGTAGGTCATCAATAACCCAATAAATTCTTTAATCGAAAAGTTATTTAAATCCTTGGCCTCTTGAATGACCGTTACTTTAGAGTCCTAATTTTTAGAAAGAGATCATAAAATTTTGTTCACAAGTTCAAGGTTCGAAAAACTTTTACCAAGAGCTTTTAGACTATTGACGACATCCGTAAAATAGGTGTACATATCTCTAATAGTCTCGCTTGGTTCCATTCGAAATAACTCAAAATCATGCATCAAGATATTAATCTTTGAATCTTTAACTCTATTAGTGTCTTCGTGTATGATTTCAAGAGTGTGCCAAATATCGAAAGTCGTTTCGCAAGTAGAAACCCGATTGAATTTATTTTTGTCTAAGACGCAAAATAGAGCATTCATAGCTCTATCATTTAAAGAAATAATTTCTTCTCCAAATCATTCCATTCGTTAATTAGAGTAGAAGACTTTTGAAAGCCATTTTCAATAATATTCCATAAATTTAAATCCAAGGAAAGTAAAAAAACTCTCATTCGAGTTTTCTAATATGTATAATCCGTCCCATTGAACATGAGAGGACAAATGAGAGAAAAGCCCTCTTAAAATCCGAAAAGAGTTATTTCTCTTAGGTGTTAAACCAAATGAGAAATAACGAGGCTCTGATACCAACTATTAAGAACGAGTCGGCACTAAGAGGGGGGGGGGGTGAATCAGTGCAGCAGATAAAAACAATGGTTTTAAAAAACTATGAAAAACTTCATACAATGAAAAACCATATTGGAAATGTACTTGACTTGAAAGCGTATGGAACCGTAATGAATAAGTAAGTAGATTAGTTTGCAGTATGTAAATGACAACAATAAAAATGCAAACCAGAGAAGAACATGCCAATTTTATAGTGGTTCGGTTGTCCAACCTACATCCACTCCCGATACCTCCTCCAATGAGGTCATCGACTTTCACTATTGATCTTTCTTGAAGGGCAAAGATCAATCACCCCTTTATAGAACTTTCACAAGTGGTTCACTATTAGAACCCTTGCAGATTCTAAACTTGGGGTTGATCTCTTTAGGGGATCGACCTCCTTAGAACTCTATAGGGGTTCCTCCCTCCAAGTTGCTACTCAAAGGCTGCAGAAAAGATTTATCTATTGCTTATGAAAAGAGGAGGAATATATAGCTATTTATAGGACTTCTAAACTCTTAACTCCTAATAGGACTCCTACACAAGACTCTTATTCCTTTATAACTTCTAATTCTTCTCTAAGAAACAACCTCCTAACCCTAGCCGGCCTCTTCACCTCTTTAATAGGGGTCAACTTAGGTAGGTTTTACATGAATATCTCTCTCAATTAGGACTCTCCTAACTAGAGTCCTAACAGACCCGCCCTCTTCAAATCAGCCTTGTCCTCGAGGCTGACGATTCATGAATTCTGGGAATTTGATCTTCAAGTTGTCATAGTTCTCCCAAGTGACATCTTTTGTTGGTAGGTTCGCCCACTGTATTAGCACTTTAGTAGTGGTTCATCATCATCGAGTCATGATCCGTTGATCAATAATGGCACTTGGCTAGGTCTGGAGTTCTCCTTGAGTAGTCATATTTGGTGGGAGGCTTTGGGTTATCTCCAAGCACCTATTTACAACTTTCGTCAGGCCGTTGGTTTATAGGTGATATGTCGTACTCCTTTTCAATTTAGAACCATGCATATGGAATAACTTTTTCCAAAATCTGCTCGTGAAGATGCAAGTAGAATTTGTCACAAGCACAATGCGTCCCTTATAATGTAATTCTTTTGAGTCCCAATTGTAATGAGCCACGAAGCTTAGTGCTTCCTCCAATTTTTTTATGATCTTACTAGTCTCCGAATCTTCTGGCCATTCCATCTTAATATCCTCAAGGAAGTCGCTAGTCGGAAGTGAAATGATCAAAAATTCAGCTTGCTAGGGTAGCTACGAAAGCACATATGCAACAACATTCTCTTTCCCCTTTTTGTAAGTTATTTCATAATCAAATCCAAGAAGTTTTGTTACCCATTTTTGCTGCTCAGGGGATGATATCTTTTGCTTCAAAAAGTACTTGAGGCTTTTATGGTTGGTTTTAATTTGAAATCGTCGACTGATCAAGTAGGGTCTCCACCTTGTTACTACGTGCACAATGGCAAGTATCTCCTTATTATATGCTGACATATTTTGATGGGAGAGAGATAATGTCTTGCTAGTGTATGCGAGTGGTCGACCATCTTGCATGAGAATGACTCCAATTCCGACTCCAGATGCGTCGGCTTCAATAATGAAGGGTCGGTTGAAATATGGTAGAGCTAGCATCGGTGTCGTCGTCATGGCTGCCTTATATTTGTCGAAGGCAGTGAAGGCTTTGTCTGACCATTGGAAGATATCTTTTTTCAGTAAGGAAGTAAGTGGTGCACTGATCTTTCCATAGTTTTTTACGAACTTGCGGTAGTAGCCTATTAAACCCAGAAAACCATGTAGCAATTTTATGTTCCTCGAGTTCGGCCAGTTCTGCATTGCTTCTATTTTGGAGGGGTCCACCATCACACCTTCCTTTGATATGATATGCTCATGATATTCCACCTTTTGTTGAAGAAAGCAAAAATTTGTAGTGGCCATTGTGTGTTCGAAAGGCGATTTTCGGTATGTCTTTTTTGCACACTCGTATTTGATGATACCTGGATCGAAGGTCTAGTTTTGTGAAGATTTGTGCTCCCTTTCATCTAGTAATTCATCTACTATTGTAATAGGGTATTTATCCTTGATGGTTATGCCATTGAGAACTCGGTAATCAATGCATATGTGCCATGTTCCATCCTTCTTGTGTACAAGTAGTACTGGTGAAGAGTAGAGGCTGCAACTTGGTCGAATAACTCCTGTTTTGAGCATCTCTTTTACAATCCTTTCTATTTCATCCTTCTAGAGATATAGATACTGATATGGCTGAGTATTTGCTAGAGGTTTGCTTGAAAGAATCGTTATATAATGATCATGCCAACGGTAAGAGGTAGGTTGTATGGTTCGTCAAATATATCTGAAAATTCAGCAAGCAAAGGAAGTAGGTTTGGATCTTCAAATTCTATTGGCTCTCCCTTAGTTTGTTGCTCAAGTTGTACCAAAAATCCGCTGCATGCTTTATGCAAAACGTTCTCCATTTGTTATGTGCAAATCATTATTACGTCGCCCCCACGTTTCCCGTGCAGTATCACCTATTTCTCCTTACTGTAAAATTTCATAATTAGTTGTATAAAATTCCAAGAAACATCACCTAATGTCATCAACCATTTAATTCTGAGCATGGCCTCATGATCATCAAGAGGGCGGAGGAAGAAATATGTAATTATCCCTTGGTCCTGTAGCAACAATTGCACTCGTGGGCTCCTACGATCATACTTCAAAATATATCCGTTGGCGACCATAACGTCAAACCTGCTGTAATTCTTGATAGGTAAGGCCATCTGAATAGCAACCTTACTATTTAGAAAGTTATTAGTACTGCCCGTGTCGATGAGAATAGTGATCGGTTGTTGTTTGAGAAGGCCTCCAACTTTCATCGTTTGCGGGTTTGAGTAGCCGGCTAGTGCATGTACCGTAACTTCGGTCGGTTGTGGCTCTTCTTCTGCATCTTCTTCTTCATGTTCAATGCTCTCTTCTGGATGTTCAAGTACACATGTTCGTACCTAAAGAAATCGTTAGTGAAAGTAATGAAGTAGGAGTAATCACCTATATCATGAGTTGACATAGGACTACATACATCACTATGTATGAGTTCCAACAACTAAGTAGCTCTCTCTTCAATTCCACTAAATAGAGAGTTAGTCAATTTTCCATGAAGGCAAGACTCACAAGTTGCATATGACTTATAGTCGAATAGATCTAGATATCATTCCTTTAGTAAATTTTGAATCTTTCTCTCATGGATATGACCTAACCTACAATGTCATAGGTATGCACTATTCACCTCATCTCGTTTCCTTTTAGACACACTTACATTCATGATATGTGGAGTAGTGTCTAGTATAAACAAACCATTATGTAATGTTCCTCTCGTGATGATCTTATCATTTAATAATATTAAACAACTATTATTCTCAAAAACTAATTTATATCCACTAATTGTCAAACATGAAATAAAAATAATATTTTTGATAATAGAAGGAATAAAATAGCATGCATCCAATGCAATAATAGTTCCACCAAGTAGATGTAGGGTGACCTCGCTAACAGTCATTATAGCAATTTTTGCTCCATTGCCCATCTTGAGGTCTATCTCACCTTTCACCAATCTCTTAGGTCTTGCTAGAACCTACAACAAATTGCAAATGTGATAAGCACTGTCGGAATCTAATATATTATCATAAAGATATGACAAATAGAGATTGATCATGAATGTACTTGAAGCTTCTCCAAGCTTCTATTTTGCCTTCTCTGCAAGGTACTCTTTGTAGTTCCTCTTTTAGTGCTCATATTTGCTATAGTAGAAATACTAGCCTTTGTCC
The DNA here is from genome assembly GCF_036884655.1 of Musa acuminata AAA Group. Lineage (NCBI taxonomy): Eukaryota > Viridiplantae > Streptophyta > Magnoliopsida > Zingiberales > Musaceae > Musa > Musa acuminata. The sequence goes on along the minus strand of NC_088332.1, from coordinate 18,432,171 downwards.
TTCAATGGGTTATTCTTAGCAACCTTTGCTTTACCTTGTCTACCCTTGCTCTTGTCCTTCTTAAAGGACTTTTCTACCTTCATTTTTTTTCTAGTCTCACTAATATAAAGAACTGTATTCTCTTTCTTAATAGTATTCTCTACCTCATTTAATATATTGAGGAGCTCAAGGAGAGTCACCTCAAGCTTGTTCATATTAAAATTCATTATGAACTGAAAAAAAGAATCTAGTAGGTATTGAAGCATAAGATCCACACATAGGTTATCCTCTAGGACCATTCCTGGACCTGTAAGTTTCTCTATCCACTCAATTATCTTTAGGATATGGTTCTGAACTGGTGTCCCCTCAGTTATCCTAGCACAGAAGAGACTCTTGGATATCTCATATTGTTGAGTCCTTCCCTATTCCTCAAACAATTTATAGACATGTAGGTGAATGGATCTGGCATCCATTTTTTTATATTGTCTTTGTAATGCAGGAGTCATAGAGCCCAACATGTAATACTGAGCAAGAGTGGAGTCATCTATGTAATTTATGTAGTGAGCAATCTCATCCTCGCTTGCCCCTTCCTCGGGCATAGGCAACACTATATCAAGGACATATATGATTTTCCCTACCGTGAGAATGATTATCAAGTTGTATAGCAAATTCGTGTAGTTTGGACCAGTGAGGTGGTTGACATCAAGTATGTCACGTAAGAGATTCGAAAGCAACATGTTCTGAAAATAAACATGTAGCAAAATAACATGCAGACTTTACAAAAAGTAAATAACTAAAATATAATCTTTTATCTTCATCTACTCTGACTATTTTTCGTAAAACACACAACTCCCTCTGGTATGTGAATTGGAGATCTTCAACGGATCTCTAGTGGGGATCGGGAGCCAATCAGCGTCTCAATCTAACCTCGAGGGACTCATCCAATTATGCTAAGCCCGAAAAGGTAAGCAACTTTTGCCAATCATAACACCTTGTGATTCCCATCCTGTTCGACCTTTGAACCACCATAGCCTTAAGGGACATGACCTACTATGATATTCGGTTAAGTCATCACCATTATTACAGAATGAGTCTGATTCGATGATATGCCCTCGAGGGACTCGACCAAGCATACCACATCCTCAGGTCACCGGTGACATCTCTATGTCATAGGTAAATATCAAATCGCGATATAGATGAGTCTCAAGGGACTCAACCAACTCAACCTACATCGGAAATTGATTTTTTTTCTATAACGATGGAAGGCTACATGGGTCAATCTAATTATCTTATGTTTACCAACTTAATATTATTGAGTCGGGAGATTTTTGATTCGGTCTCCTATGATGTGTCACACACATACATATTTAATATATATCTATATCGCATGCAAATATATACATATCTAGCATGTGTATAAGCAACCACACATCACATGAATAGTCATACCAGATAATTATAAACCATAGCCTAATATGATTAGGCCCGAGCTAATGGGCCCAATCAATCATATCACGACCTATGTGTGCATTGATGCATCTCCATGCCCTATAATCGTCCATCTCGTCTTCATTAGTTCTGTCGGCATCGCGGTGCATCTAGATCCATGGGTCACGATCTTCCGTCTAGGCCTCGTGGATTCTAATATCGCCTCCATGCCCCCGTTGCGCCTCCTCATGTAATTATAACTTAATCACAGGCATGTATACCCAACAATAAATGAGAAATAATTGGAGGCTCACAGGCCCCAATAATAATAATAATCACATCACATGTACACACACATCATAAGGTCCATGATCATCCATCCACATCGCACATCACATTTACACACATAGTTTAAAAGCCAATATTTTACATGAGTAATCTAGCTTTGATACCACTATAAGAAAATTTGGGGTGACATCACATGTGCAACAAAAGAATAGAAAACAAAATCCCAGAATTTTTCATAGAAAATAAGGTTTTATCGTTCTACAAAGATTGACATGTAAAAATCCATAAAATTAAAAAACTATACGTATAAGGGAGATTGTATTACTTAGGGAGATTGTATATCCTTAAATTCCTATAAATCTATGGGAGAAGATGGAGGAGGTCAAATATTCTCCTCTCTAGTGGTGATCCACATGGTAGGGACTACGAAGATGCTCCTTAAATTGTTACACAATTCTCCTTGTAGCGTGCATCACACAATCAAGAAGAGGCTATCCCTTCTTGCTGTTCATATGCCCCAAATAGAGACTACAGGTTGAGGCATAGAGGAAGAGAGGAGAATAAGAGGTGGCCGCCAAAAGAACCTAGCCTATGGCCCTTTGGTTCCTCCTATTTATAGAGGCCCTCTATCAACATAACCCTAATGGATCCTACTATATTGGGTACTGAATCTCCATCCAACTATCCATACCTATTAGATTAGTGGGTGTCTACCCAATAATTTCTAATTGGCTCTTATTGGATCTCATCCATAGGATCCAATAATTTAGGAACTTATTGGATATCCAATAAGATAGGGGCTCCAATGAATATCTCATAATCGAACCTCTACTCATCACAACACCTATTATATATGTGTGATCCTGTAAGCCTAATATCAAGCTGGCTATGAGTCATACCTGTTAGAATTCCTTCTGGTTCAGTGAATTATTATCTCCATAATAATTCACTTGACTCATCGATTGCAGATATACTAGGCCATTGCGTCATAGTCCTCAAATGATATAGGGAATCCAATCCATTATATCTATCTATCCTGAGTTATTATACATCTAGAATCCTTCATCCATCTAATACCTCAGAGACTGTATACTAGGTATGGTGCTGTCAGGCCCATACGTTTTCTACTCAAGTCTCGCTCTTATCGGATTCTCCTAGAGAATTCTTTCTCTCTTAATCTGAATGACATTGGCCAAGGATTTGTCTGAGAAAGAATATATGGGATATTTTTCTCATGACACCGAGAGCGGATGATCCTCTATTGATACTCAATAACTCTCGTAAGATTGACTACAACTCCCGATGACCGGTTGTGTTTGTTGAATATCAAATTTTAATGATGAAACCAATTGATAAGTGTTTATGATTTAATCTACATTTTGAGTGACGCAGGATGCTTCGATCAAGATGAGATAATTAAAACAGGAAGAATCATGTTATGCCGAGAGAAAACATGTCAGAAGATAAGACGTCGGACCGGTGGATCGGTCAACGTATCGACAGAAGGCTTCGGGCCATGGATTCGGGCATCAGGCTAAGAAGAGTAGATATTGTGCCAAGGATATCAGAGTTATAGAGTCAACTGGCCGATTGGACAATAGGCCACAAGAGAGGATGATGCGCCGAAGAATCAGACGAAGCATCGAGGGACCAATGACATGCCGGACAACATGATTAATGCTTAGTATTAATTGTCTAGATCGAAGTGTGTTTTACATATGTATGATTAACTACAATAGCAAGGCATGAAGCAAAATGAAGTCCCGGAGTTAAGAACGTGATTTCGTTGGGAGTTCGAGAGTTCGTCGGAAGTCCAAACGTTCGTCGAAAGTTCTGACGGAACCAGCCGAGAAGTCTCAGAGCTTGCCAAAGAAGCTCATCGAAACTCGCCAAGAAGATTATCGTAAAGTCTAGGAGCTTGCCGGGAGTCCGCCGGAACATTGCCGAGAGATCGTCGGAAGTTCGCCGAAAGATCGCCGGAAAAAACCAAGACATAGGGACTTATTTAGCTTAGCAAATGTCTTAGGAATCATAGTTAGCACGTAATTGGGTTTGAATTTGGGCCAACCTAGTTAGGGGCCAGCTAGGCCTATGTAAAGACTGTGTTGGGCCCAATGAGAGGCCCAAACAATGCCCTAAGAAGTGACATCGTCATGGCACAGTCTTCGAGACTATATCAGGAGGTGGTACCATCAATCTGGACGGTTATACCACCCCTGGCAGGGTGCCAAACGGTGGTACCACTAGTCTGGGTAGTGGTACAGCCCAGCACAGTATCCCAGGTGGTGGTACCGCCCAGTGCAATGTCAGTGTCAGATTGACACTGGCGGTGGAACCACCCAACGTAGGCGGTGATACCGCCCGTGCCTGGGAAACCCAGGATGATATGTTTTTAGGCTCCAAGTTTGAATCAACTTGAAGCCTATAAATATCCTTCTCATCCCTAGTTAAAACACACAAGCATAGAGAGTTTAAAAATAGAAAAACACTGTAGAAATCTCTTATGAGAATCCTCCTCTAGTCTAAGTATTAGAATTCTATAAGAGAAGAGTGAGTGCTTGTAAAGGTTGACTCCTAAACCTATGAAAAGGAGAAGAGAGGTTTAATAAGGAGGTTGATCTTTGCCTATTAAAGGAAGATTGATAATAGATGTCAGTGGCCTCGACAAAAGAGGAATTGGCGAAGTGGATGTAGGTCACGATGACCGAACCACTCTAAAATTTGGTTTGCATTTGACTTTGAGCAATTTATCTTTACTACAAACCTCTTTAATAGCTTATTGCCTTTAATACATTTACGAACATGTGTTTCAAGTTAAACATTTTCGAGTTCGGGTTTTATCGTACGAAAGATTTTTCGAAACCGACGTTTTTATCCGCTACACTAATTCACTCCCCCTCTTAGTGCCGACCCAGTTCCTAACAATTGGTATAAGAGCCTCATGATTTCTCAGTTGGTTTAACACCTAAGAGAAATGGCTCCTTTCGACTTTCAAGAGGGTCACTCTCTCATTCATCCTCCCTTGTTTAATGGGACGGACTACACATATTAAACTCGAATAAGAGTTTTCTTGATTTCGTTGAATCTGATTTATGGAATTTAGTCGAAAATGGTTTTCAAAAGTCTTCTCTTCCAATGAACCATTGGAATTTACATTTTACTTTGAGTAATTTATCTTTACTGCAAACCTCTTTAATAGCTTACTGCCTTCAATACATTTACGAACATGTGTTTCAAGTTAAGTATTTCTGAGTTCGGGTTTTATCGTATGAAAGATTTTTCGAAACCAACGTTTTTATCCACTACACTAATTCACTCCTCCTCTTAGTGCCGACCCAATTCCTAACAGTGTTAGATCTAGAACTTCCAGACCTATAAATCTAGTATCAAAGAGTGGAGTACTCATATAGGACATCCTTGGTCTCTCAAGTCTAAGGATAAGATATACCACTTAGACGACGGAATCATTATCTAACAAAAAAGCATCATCAACCATCTAGCATTCCGTGAGTGAATTAATTAGTGAACTCATTCTCCAGTATACACTTACACTATATCCCTAGTGTCCCCACATGAGCAGCTATGAGATTAACCACCTCTATCATATGGATAGGTATATAGTACACTAGTCTATTCGGTTATCTCGATGTCCCTCTCGAATAACTTATGATTGAGATTATTTAGGGTCTATGTTTAAAGGCGAATTAGTCTTATTATCTTGATCTTATCACGATTTGATTCTCATTGCATAGATCCATGAATATCACGATATATATATATATATATATATATACAAGCAATATAAAGTAATAAATATTAAATAATATAATATGCAAAAAGGGTGCATATCATGTCACACGTGCTATCACTCATGTGATTGGCTTGTAGGGCATCTATGATTAGCAATTGACTCTCACAACATTTGATCTTAGCGTAATGTTTGATTTTTCTGGTCCGATGTCCAATCTCTGACTCCGACCCAACATCTTATTCTTCTTCTTCAATTATTTTACCTTTTCATGATCGAAGTTAATCCTACATCACTTTTCTCAAAACATAGATTAGATCACAAACTCATCAATTCATTTCATCATCAAAATCTAGGATTCAACAGGTGCCCGGTCTCCCCTTCTTTAAAGGTAATCTTCGGCCTTTCCTCTTGTCTCTAGCACTTCTCCATGGCGGCTTAGGCATAGGCTTTGCATCTGGAGGAGCTGTCCCCTCCCAAGGTGGGTTCACCAAAGATGACATCAATTTGCTTCTCCATAGAGCCAAGCAAGTGTGATAAGGGTTGTTGGGGCTTGTGTAGGAATCTCCTGAGATGACCTCTTCAAATGAGTTCTTCAATATGGTACTTAAGGTCCTAGCATTCTTCCATGTTGTGACGCAAGTCGTGGTGGAAACTATAATACTTCGACCTGTCCCTCTGCTCCAAGGGAGTTCTCATATGCATTGGCTCCTTCGGAAATCCTTTCTCTCTTATTTGTAAGAAAATCTCTATTCTTGTCATATTGAGGAGGGCTAGTCTGGGCCTTGGGTGCACCATCTCAGGTCGGGCATGCCTCCTTCTTGGGGAACCCGAGGTCGACATTCGAGGTAGCTCTTGGCATGGCCTCTTGTGGGGCTCCTCGTGTCAACCTTAGATCATGGCCTCTATGTCCATGCACTAGTTGGCCTTTTGGAGCATTTTGGGGATAGTTATGAGCGGCCTCTCAACTAGTGACTAGAAGAACTTCTAGGGCTACAAGCCTATCATGAAGGCTTGAATTACCGGTAATGGGTGGGTGTCTTGAACCTGTCGGATCTCATTGAAAAAGCAAGTGATGAAACGGGAGAGGGGCTCATCCTGCCTCAACACATGTAGCATGGTTGTAGAGGGCTTGGTGCACACATTGATGAGGAAATGGAGGTTGAATTCCTTTATGAGCTGGGTGAAGGATGTTAGGAACGAGTCGGCACTAAGATGGGGGATTAAATTAGTGTAGCGGTAAAAACATTGATTTTGAAAGCCTTCATACAATTAAAATCGATCTCAGAAAGATGTTTAACTTTAAAATGTTTGTAAAAATATCATGAGCCAATAAAGTAAGTAAATCAGTTTGCAATATGAGAATTAAATGCAGAACAAAGATGCAAACTGATTTATAGTGATTCGGTCGTCGTGACCTACATCCACTCCACCGATTCCCCTTCCGTCAAGGCCACCGGCATCCACTAACGATCTTCTTTCAATGAGCAAAAATCAACTATCCTTTAACCCTCTTCTCCTTTTCACATGTTTAGGAGACAACCTTTACACCCCCTTCACTCCTCTCTAAAACTATACTAACACTTAGAGATTTTAGAGGAGTTCTCATAAGATTACAATAGAGTTTTTCTACTTTTTTTTACTCTATTCTTATATATGTTAACCAAGGATGAGAGGGGTATTTATAGGCCTCAAGTGGATTCAAACTTGGAGCCTAAAAAGATCTCATCTCGGGTTTCCCGGGTCTTGGCAATACCACCACTTATGTTGGGCGGTACCATTGCCTGCAGCACTGACACTGGGTGGTACCACCACCCAGTCTGGCGGTATCATCGCCTAGAAGACTGTGTTTGGGTAGTACCACCGCCCAGACTAGTGGTACCATCACTTACAGTGACACTAGGTGGCACCATCGTCCAATCTGGCAGTACCACTGCCTAGTTTAGCGGTACCATCGCCTAACATAGTCTTGAAGATTATGCCACGATGGTACCACATATTGGGTCACTATTTGGGCCTTTCACTTAGCCCAACACAGTCCATATATGAGCCCAACTACCCCTAATTGGGTTGGCCATTCCAATCCTAATTATGTGCTAACTACGAAATTTAAAGCATACACTAAGCAAATTCGGTCTAGTTAGTCTAAGTTTCTTCCGGCGAGCTTCCGACGAACTTCCAATGATCTCTCGGTAATGTTCTAGTGGACTCCCAGCAAGCTCCTGGACTTCACGACGATCTTCTTGGCAAGTTCCGACAAGCTTCTTTAGCAAGCTCCTGGACTTCTCGGTCAATTCTGACAGAACTTTCGATGAATGTCCGGACTTCCGATAAACTCTCAAACTCCCATCGAAGTCTCGTTCTTGACTCCAGGACTTCATTTTGCTTTATACCTTGATTACTATAGTAATTAATCCTGCACAAATAAAACCTATTTTGATTTAGATAATTATTACAAAGCTTGAATCATGTTGTCCAGCATGTCATTGGTTCATCGATGCTTCGTCCGATTCTTCGGCGCATCATCCTCTCTTGCGGCCTATTGCCCAATCGGCCAGTTGACCTCTGCAACTCTAATTTCCTTGGCACAATTTCTACTCTTCTTGGCCCGATGCCCGAACTCATGGCCCGAAGTCTTCTGACGATACATCGACCAATCCTCCGGCTCGACATCCAATCTTCTGACATGGTTAACTCCGGCCCAACATGATTCTTCCTACTTTTAATTGTCTCTCCCTGATTCAAGCTTCCTACGTCACTCAAAACACAGATCAGATAAACACTATCAATTGGTTTCATCATCAAAATCTGAGATTCAATAAAGGAGGACACCAAGAAGGGCTTCAGGCAGTTGTACCATTCCAGGGTCGAGCCTCTTAGTGTAGTCAGGAATGCATGGCACATTAGAGCGTCTGAGGTACCATATAATGACATTTGAGCTTGAAAGGCCACGATGTGCTCCTCTAGATCGGAGCTACTATCGAAAGCCTCTAATGTGAGGAGGCAAAAGTTGGCTAGAAGGGTTCCTCCTGAATGCTTTAGACGAATGGGGAGCTACACGAGGTGAGATTATCGACTTCCCCCTTTTAAGTACTATAACTCTCATTATATCTCGTCCAAGCACTAGTTCACCTATCATAGTTGAGCCTTAAGTGAATCGTCCATTGAGTTGGTAGATTGGGTTTCTGACTTGAGTAGGGTTGACCCGTGGCACAAAGGCACATTGAATTCCACCATGGGGAACAGTGGTGCTCCGAGTGATGTTTCAATCGGTTAGGGGCAATCTGACGAAATTGGTAGTGGGTGTGACGGGAGGCCTCGAGAGGTACGGGAGCGAGCGAGGGCTGAATTGCTGACCGCAATGTTCGGGGTGGGGCTGCTTGTTGAGCCAACTAGGGTAGGAGGGGGTGATGGCTTGCATCATCCCAGCCAAGGTCTGCACATGATATATAAGGCTTAGGAAGGCCTCGACAGGAATGAGCAAGTGTCTTGCATTTGACCCCAAAGGGGAGAGTTTAGGGTCGTTGAACATACATCAGTAGTGCTCGAGGGTTTGGGCCGAGGTGGAGGCGTCTACTTGTAGAAAGAAGGGTAACTATCCCCCTTGCCTGAAAGCACTATTACTACCAAGGTGGATCCCTAGTTGGGATGAGGTAGTCCAGAACTCCTTGGAGTTTTGGAGATGAGCCGAGATATACCTTTATTCCATTAGGAATCATGCACAAATGATCAGCATTAGGAGGAGTTTCAACTCGGTCTCTTCAATAGTAAAATTAATATATGTGGGAGTTTCCGACAATAGAGGTCTAGTCCTCATCTTCATTTGACTTTGGAAACTAGCTTTTATACCTGGGTAACCAACGGAGGGAGACTGACATCTGATGGGGATAGGCCCATACGCTCTCCTAGGGCTCATTTACCCAGTCGACTAGTCGGTATAGTCCCTTATGACACATCATTAGCGAAGCACAATTTTGGGGACATCACTCTTCAGCACCTGCAGTCACCCAGAACAGGCGGAGGGCGGTCGATTATGCTAAATCGATCGAGACAAGAGCAAATAAGCCTTGTTGCCAGGGGGTTACTACTCCCAACGATCGGCCTATACCTCGAAATCATGATCTGGTATGGTAGATGTTAGTTTGGCAAGTCCCATAGTCCCACATCGGGAAAACCAGGCTTGTTATCTCCTATTGGAACTATAAATAAGGGCCTGGGCTTTGAAGTCAGATGCACCACAAGTGGCACCACAAGAAAACCTAAGTATTTACTTTGGTTTAAGTCCACACTCAGTTAAATAGTTTAGACTTATACTTTGGGTTTTTCTTGTTTTGTATTTTTGGGTGTTTTATGGCCTAGGAACATCTTCCTAAGGCATTTGTAATAGTCCTTTTTCATAGTAGTGATTTGCTCCTCTTTCGTCCGTGGATGTAGGTCAAAGTTAATTGACCGAACCACGTAAATCTGGTGTTCTTGTCGCTTTTATCTTTTCGCTTTATTGTCTTTGTTGTGTTGCCAAAATTACCTTATGGTAAATATCCTGAGGCTAGCTCTAACAAACTGGTATCAGAGCCTAGTTCTAGGATCTTTTGGAAACGATGGCAATAACAAAGATTGTTGTCGAGAAATTTGACAGAAATGTCAACTTCGATTTGTGGCAACTCAAGATGGAGGCCATTCTGGTTCAAGACAGAGTTGATTTGGTACTACATGGAGCCGAGAGCATTCCAGATGATATGTCAAAAGAAGAGCTTGCAGGTATGGATAAGAAGGCCCGATTAAGCATCATTCTAAATCTCTCTGACGAGGTTTTACGGGAGGTAGCTACGGAGACTACGACTAAGAGCATGTGGGACAAGCTTAAAGCCTTGTACATGAAGAGGACAGTGGAGAATCATCTCTACTTAAAGCAGAGTCTATATATGCTTCGGATGACTGAAGGTACATCTATACTCTCACATTTTGATAAGTTTGATTCTTTGGTTATGGATTTGGAGAATATAGATGCAAAACTTGATGATGAGGATAAGGCTTTGTTACTCTTGTGTTCTCTTCCCCAATCTTTTAAGCATTTCCATGATACTTTGATTTATGGAAAAGAAACAGTTTCGTATCAAGAAATTAAATCTGCACTGAAATCTAAGGAGCAGATAGACAGGAATATCACTGGGGAAAGTAGAGAGAATTAGACTGAGGGTTTGGTTGTTAGGGGGAGAATGGATAAAAAAGAATTTGATAGTAGTAGATCTAAATCCAGACATAGAAATTTGGAATGTAGATATTGTCATAAAATGAGGCACATTAAATCTGATTGCTTTAAATTAAAAAATAAATTAAAGCAAAAGGAAAAATTTGTTGAGAAAACTATTGAATCCGCTGAAGTTAGTGTAGCAACTGATGAGAATGTTGGAAATATTTTCTCTACTATTGATGATAGGACGAGGTCTAAAAATGAATGGATTTTAGATTTAGGTTGTTCTTATCACATGTGTCCCAATAGGGATTTGTTTTTCACATATGAATCTTGTAATGGTGGAATTGTTTTGATGGGCAATAATGCCGCATGTGATGTTGTTGGTAGAGGCACAATCCGAATTAAAATGCATGATGGTATTGTGAGGACGCTCACTAATGTTAGACATGTTCCTGATTTAAAAAAGAATCTCATCTCTTTAGGCACCCTAGAGGTCCTTGGGTGTAAATACACAGCTGAAGGTGGAGTTATGAAAGTTTCTAGAAGTGCTCTTGTTGTTATGAAAGCTTGTAGGTCTGGTAGCTTGTATATTCTGCAGGGAACTACTGTCACAGGTTCAGTTGCAGTTTCGTCATCATCATTGTCTGATTCTGACATCACCAAATTATGGCATATGCGTTTGGATCATATGAGCGAAAAAGGTTTAAGCATATTGAGTAAAAGATGTCTACTTTACGGACAGAGTACTGGGCCACTGGACTTTTGTGAACACTACATTTTTGGAAAGCAGAAAAGAGTCAGCTTCACTTCTTCGGCAGATCACAAAATGAAAGGTACTCTTGACTATATTCATTCAGACCTTTGGGGTCCAGCTCATGTTCAGTCTAAGGGTGGTGCTAGGTATATGTTGACTTTCATTGACGATTATTCCAAGAAAGTTTGGGTTTATTTTTTGAAGCATAAAAATGATATTTTTCTAACCTTTAAACAATGGAAGATTTTGATTGAGAAGCAAACAGGTAAACATATTAAGCGGCTTCGAACAGATAATGGCATGGAATTTTGTGAAGGTGACTTTGAAGAATTCTGCAAAATTGAAGGAATCGTTCGGCATCGCACTGTTAGGATGACGCCTCAACAAAATGGTGTGGCCGAACATACGAACAGAACACTCTTAGAGAGAGCAAGGTGTATGATCTCAAATGCAGGGTTGACAAAAGACTTTTGGGCAGAGGCGACTAATATGGCCTGTTACGTTGTCAACCGCGCTCCTTCTGCAGCACTTAACTTTAAAACTCCGGAGGAAGTTTGGTCAGGTACTCCTGCTGATTACTCTGATTTTAAAATTTTTGGGTGTCCAGCATACATGCATGTAAATGAAGGAAAATTAGAGCCTCGAGCTAAAAAATGCATTTTCCTTGGGTATGCTTCTAGGGTGAAAGGATAGGTGTTCTGATCCCAAATCCCCAAAATCTATAATCAGTAGAGATGTTACTTTTGATGAATTATCTATGTTATCTTCCAAAGAGGATTCTACTAGTTGTACAAATGATAGTGCGCAGAAGCAGGTGGAGCTTGAGATTGGTAGTTCAGATTCTTTGAAGTCGAACTCTTCTACTCAAAGAATGCCAGTAGGTGGTCCCGAGTCTACTGACGCAGATGATCCAGAGGAAGAGCAATATTCCATAGCCAAGGATAGACCACTGAGAGATATTCGACCACCACAAAGATATGCAAATTTGGTTGCATATGCTTTGTCTGTTGCAGAAGAGACAAGTGAAGTTGGTGAGCCTACTTCCTACTCAGATGCAGTTTCTTGTGATAATTCCGCTAAGTGGTTGATTGCGATGAATAAAGAAATTGAGTCTCTCCATCGGAATAGAACTTGGGATCTTGTGAAGCCGCCTTCGGGTAAAAAAATTGTTGGATGCAAATGGGATACTATTGCTGAGGGAAAGGTCCTTATTCAAAAAATTTATACGAAGGACAATCCAACTGATATGTTTGCGAAGCCTCTTCCGATTTACAAGTTCAAGCAGTGCTTGGACTTGGTTGATGTTCATTGTTGGTGATTGCCCGTTGGGGCTGTTATGAAGAAGGTGGAGCAAGTTTTGTTGGGACATGCCAAGGTGGAGATTTGTTAGTTTGGCAAGTCCCATAGTCCCACATCGGGAAAACCAGGCTTGTTATCTCCTATTGGAACTATAAATAAGGGTCTGGGCTTTGAAATCAGATGCACAACAAGTGGCACCACAAGAAAACCTAAGTATTTACTTTGGTTTAAGTCCACACTCAGTTAAATAGTTTGGACTTATACTTTGGGTTTTTCTTGTTTAGTATTTTTGGGTGTTTTATGGCCTAGGAACATCTTATTAAGGCATTTGTAATAGTCCTTTTTCATAGTAGTGATTTGTTCCTCTTTCGTCCGTGGATGTAGGTCAAAGTTAATTGACCGAACCACATAAATCTGGTGTTCTTGTCACTTTTATCTTTTTACTTTATTGTCTTTATTGTATTGCCAAAATTACCTTGTGGTAAATATCCTGAGGCTAGCTCTAACAGTAGAGTATTGCTATCCTACTGTGAGTTGTTAGGAAAGAGGTTGCAGAGGTTTCTCTGCCCATATTAATGTCCAAGTAGTAGTGAGCTAGCAGGCCAACCGTCATGTCAAAATTGATGTCAGCATTTCCCCTATCACCATTTATCTACTAAGAAATTATGTCATAATTAATTTTTTTATTGATTGATAATCATAATTAGAATCCAATAAAATTTATAATATATTTTATCTAATTAGATTAGATCACATAACCTAATATTCTTTTGATTGAATTAGAGATTTGATTGCTTTGTTGGTCTTGTGCCGAAACTTGTGATCAGTGTCCTATGAAAAATAAGTCAGATGAAGTGAACATAAGTTAAATCTAGTGTTTATTGCCAGTCGATTATTATTCTTCTTGTGTTCATATGCTGGCAGTTCGGCAGTAGAAGATGATTCGTTTTCAGGGAAGAAAATTGAAGCAATATTTCAGATTTTTTCCTGAGCATTTCTGTTTTCTTGTTTATGTTGATCGCATTTCTCGACCTGCTGCTGAATTATTTTGTTAACATATTTTCTCCACTTCCATAAGCAGCTTAAGTCTGGTTTGTAATTCTAGTTTTAGAAAGAACATTGTTTTATCATAACGCGATCTCCCTAATTCTTGTGAAGAAACTGATTCATCTGCATTATTATGACAGCCTAATCCATCTTATTGTATCCTCTTTCTAACGAGTGCAACACTCAGTAGTTGACTTAATGTGACCAGTCACTAGAAACATTAGTCATAATGTGGTTGGCGTTCACGGAGTCAACCTCGCTATAAATCCATTGCATCCCTTTTAACTGCAGAGCATGTGTCGAGCTTAAACACACCTTACAAATGGGGAATGCCACTGCACCATTATACTGCAATCAGTAGTAGTTTCCCTCAGCACCAACTTCTCCAAATTGGGTTGATGAGTAAATACAAAGTCCTTCCAAATAAAACCACAGTATAACAGCAAAATATAGACATCAAGCATATGATAATATATCCATGATGAGATGAACATAATGTCATGCCAAAATGATCCTGACAAGTAATCATCAAACGCATCTTTAGCACAGGCAATTGACCATGCTGTGATTAATGTCCTCCGACAGACGTTCTTGCAACCTTTGGCATACAAGTTTCAGACAGATTCTTTGATACCTCTCCACTGCACATGCAGAGAACCAGTGATAATCTAATCCAAGAAATGTTTCTAGATGTCATCTGTCTCAAGGTGTACCACAATCAGCAAGATGATTTCATAAAACTTTGAACTATGTTCTTACCGATCAATTGTCTCATCAAACAACTGTCACCGGTTGAAATTCAAGCACAAGGTTGGGAACCAGCATCAAGAAAGAAGAAAAACAACAATGTGCTGACAGTTCAATAAACACATCAATGGCAACCAAAACACTGGATCAAGTGCCACCAAGAACAGCACATTCAGGACCAATCTTTGCATATAAATGCAATGCAATCTGTCTCATCAAACAGAGGGACAATCAAATACATAGAGAAAATACAGATTCACCCATCTGCATCTGTAAAAGCTTCAAAAACATTTTCAACCATCCACCACCCAACCAGAAGGAAAATAAAACAAGCAAATAGAGGAAAACAATCCCTCTCCCAAACCATGACCCATCACAACAGCAACAGTATGTTACACCCACCTAGTGCCTTCCAGATATAGTTTAAAAGATTTTTTAGGCATAGTTCAGACGGAATATGTCATTCAGCACATAGAAGCTTCCTTGTGGTGTTGGCATCAGATGAAACATCTACAGCAAAAACACACAAACCAATCATCTCACTTGGGGAACAGAAGAACTAATACAAGTCATCTGCTGTCATAATCCAATGCAAATAAACAAAATCAGATGACACAAAACCATTACCAGAAAAAAAAAAGTCTTTTTGGATTAACAGCTGAACTATATATCAAATATTTGAAAGATATAGTGTTACAAAACCTGAAATGGAAAGAGAGCAGAGGAGAGGAGACTCAGCTGTCCGAACTATGAAGCTTATTTATTATAAATCTTCTATATTTTCTGAAGGATAAACACTTAATCATGATGTCAGTTGCCTGAGCAAAACAACCTGGTTAAAGTGCCATAGATTTTCAGTTTTTAGATATTTATTCTTTTAAAATAGTTGAGACTTTCCGGCCTTTTTGTTGTTGTTGGATCCTTTTATGAGACACCCATAATAGCCTTCTCATAGAAGTATCTAGAAATGCAAGTTTTACCAATACATGAAGGAGAAGATCTAGTTATGTTGTTAAAAACATTTTTCACATCTTTTAATGCATTGCTCAAGTCTTCCACCTCTCTTCTAATCCATTGAACATAGAAAATCCAGAGCAAGCACCTCTCCTGTTAGGCATGGTTTCAAATACTGGTCAGATGGCAACATGTAAACTGATATTTATTGGTCCATATAGCTTGGTGTCAACTGGTATCATTTTTTGTTATCTATTTTTCAGTTATGTCAAGCAATACAAGTTGGTTTAGTGCTGGTCCAATAAGTTACTGAAACCGAAATCAGACCAGTATTTAAAACTTGACAAGAAGAAGATTCTGCCAACAGTTGACTGGACCACGGAAAAAAGAACAAAATGATATAATCACAAGGTATGAAGAAAGAAAAACGATGCAACAAAAAATACACTTATTAGTAGTAAAATATAAGGCTTTTGCTGATAATGTTCCAGGAAATGAATATTTTATTATAAACAATCCTACATAAAAGCGCTATCGATCAGCTTTTATTGGTATAAGGACTGCTAATGATTGCACAACAAAGTTCTAGTCATATGTTCTATCATCAGCTTCAGCTTAAAAATAACTTGCAAGATACAATCAGAGCAAACTTAGCATATCACAGTAACCTCTTTGTAATTCTAGTACAATAAACCACATTTTTCCCAAAACTTTCACATATAGCCTACAAAATAGCATGAGACCCCTCATTGACTCAAAGATAGCATATCAAGGTCCGCCTTGATAGATAGGTTTAAATAGAAGAATCAAAGAGAAAGAGAAAGAGCAAATGATCAAAGTAAATATTGAGAAGTAAAACAAGCAACTAACATATAAGAAAACATCAGGCTCTCATTCAAAATTATATATATATATATATATATATATATATATATATATATATATATATATATATATATATATATCACATGGCTGTCGGCTTAGCAAAGGGGCCAGGACAGGACCTAGATGACATGGTAGTCACCCAAACTCAATAGCAATAATGAACCCAGAAGGGAATAGTCTACCCATACCGCAGAATATTTCCTTGGGCTCAGCCTATTACAAAGCCCATTAATTTATTGTTATCAAGGTCAATTACTATTCATCCGTGACTCGACTTTCCACCTCAATCTTGAGAGTCAGAGAGACTGGGTGGGACACCCCACTCGACTTTGGTCTTCTTGCAATTCGACTTCTTAGCGGATGCCTGAATACCTTCTCAGCTATCTTTGGGCTCTTGCGCATGTTGCTCAAGACCGAGTCGAGTTAACAGAGGCATCACCGATGATTACACCATTAGTGTGTATGTATGTATGTATGTATATATGTATGTATATTTAGAAGATCCTTTCTTCTAGCCTTGAATCCCATATTAAATATATTAGAGTACAATTCTCCAACCCAAATTAAGACATCTAAAGTATCTTGAGCTCATAAAAATAGTTTGTATAGTAGTAAAACTCAAAATGGACTTTTTCAAACTCAATCTAAGGAGACCAAAAACTGTTGTATGTAAATTTTTTATCAACATCTAGAAAAAAAATCTATATCATGTGAAAAATGTTAGGAACGAGATCGGCACTAAGAAGGGGGGGGGTGAATTAGCGCAACGGTAAAATCACGTCTTCAAAACCGTTTCGTTTCGATAAAACCAGTTTCGTAAAGATGTTAACTTGAAATTGTACATAAACGTAGTGAAGGAGGAATTCAGTTTGCAATAAGGTAAATAACAGGAAGTAAATGCAAACCAGATTTTAGAGTGGTTCGGTCGTCGTGACCTACATCCACTTCGCTGATTCCTCTTCCGTCGAGGCCACTGGCATCCACTATCGGTCTTTCTTCAATAGGCGAAGACCAACCATCTTTTATAACTTGATTCTCCTTTTACCGGGTTTAGGAGATAACCCTTACACCCCCACTCACTCCTCTCTCAAACTATTCTAACACTTAGAACTTTAAGAGGAGCTCACACAAGATTGCAGCAGTGTTTTTATCCTTTTTTACTCTCAATACTTATGTATTTTAACTAGGGATGACAGGGGTATTTATAGGCTTCAAGTTGATTCAAACTTGGAGTCTAAAAACATCTCATCCCGGGTTTCCCGAGCACGGGCGGTACCACCGCCAGTGTCACTGACACTGCATTGGGCGGTACCACCGCCTGACACTGGGCGGTACCATCGCCTGTAGCCTCTCGGAGGCTGTGTTTGGGCGGTACCACCGCCTGACACAGTCTCGGAGACTGTGCCACGACGGTGTAACCTCATGGGGCACTATTTGGGCCTTTTTATTAGGCCCAACATAGTTCTTATATGGGCCCAATTGGCCCCTAATTGGGTTGGCCCAAATCCAAACCCAATTACGTGCTAATTAAAATTCCTAAGACATTTTAAGCTAAACAAGTCCGTAAGTCTTGGTTTCTTCCAGCGAGTTTCCAGCGAACTTCCGACGATCTCTCGGCAATGTTCCAGTGGACTCCCAACAAGCTCCTAGACTTCACGACGATCTTCTTGGCAAGTTCCAACGAGCTTCTCTGGCAAGCTCCAAGACTTCTCGGTTGATTCCTGCAGAACTTCCGACGAACGTTTGGACTTCCGACGAACTCTTAAACTCCCATCGAAATCGCGTCCTTGACTCCGGGACTTCATTTTGCTTTATGTCTTGCTATCATAGTTAATCCTGCACATGTAAAAACATGCTTCGATCTAAACAATTAATACTAAGCATTAATCATGTTGTCCGACATGTCATTGGTCCCGCGATGCTTCGTCCGATTTTTCGGCGCATCGTCCTCTCTTGCGGCCTATTGTCCAATCGACCAGTTGACTCCGCAACTCCGATATCCTTAGCACAATATCCGCTCTTTTTGGCCCGATGCCCGAATCCATGGTCCGAAACCTTTTGTCGATACGTCGACCGATCCACCGGCTCGATGTCCAATCTTCTGATATGTTTTCCCCCGGCTCAACATGATTCTTCCTGCTTTAATTGTCTCATCCTGATCGAAGTATCCTGCATCACTCAAAACGCAGATTAAATCATAAACACTTATCAATTTGTTTCATCATCAAAATACGAAATTCAACAATCTCCCCCTTTTTGATGATGACAACCAATTAATGACAGAGTTAATCTTAACTCCCGGAGTTTAAACAAACACCCCTATCAATATACCATATGATAGAAACTCTTGGATTCAAAAATCCAAACAACATGTTATCATAAACTTATGCATAACATCATACTTCTCCCCCTTTGTCATCAACCAAAAGGAGAAGTGTCACTTTCAAATATTTGGACATACAAGTTCAAATTATTGTATAATAAACATTATTTCTAATTTTATCATTATGCAAGCTAGTAATAATTTTACAGCATTTTAAAACTTGCAAGCTAGTAATAATTTTATAGCATTTTAAAACTTGCAAGCTAACAATTTTGATATGTTCAACAAGGCAACTTTTGCTTCTTGAAATATGCAAGTTAGCAATCTTTGCTTCTCTTTTGAGATGAGCAAGCTAAAATATTTTTGCATCTTTTTGAGTTGTGCAAGCTAACAAGTTTGCCTCTTTTCATGATGTGCACGTTATAAATTCTTTCTCCCCCTTTGTCATTGACAAAAAGAGAGGAATAACAAAACAATAGTGCAATTCATTAATTTTCAAATTATGACAAAAATAAGTGTCATTCTTATTTCAATATATCATAATTGAGATAAATCTTGAATTTAAATTTAATTCAAGTTAATACAATTTTAATTATGATTCTCATACATGATATGCAATACATCAAATACATCATCATAATAAAATCATAAGTATTGCATGCATCATTTTTTAATAAGCTAACAACTTTGCTTCCTAAAAAGTTTTTCTCCTTGCAATTTGTAAGCTAGCAAATTTTACACATGAAAGTTGACAAGATTTTTGCATCTTTTTTATATGAGCAAGCATTTTGCTTCTTCTTGAAAGATGCAAGATAGCAAGCTAGCAAAATTTGCTCCCCCTATATCATTGTTAAATAGAAGGGAAGAATATAATGTTGTGATTTTTTTTTTCCTTTTTATCAATCTTCACATCATGACAAATATAAAGTATCATTCTTAATTGCAATATGGTATCATTTCATAAAATGAAAATTGTTGACTTTCACATTATAAAAAAATCATAGTATTGCATGCATTCATATCATCACATGAAGAATATCAAAAAGAACTTGGTGATGAGATATACTTCATAAATACAAGGAATTTTACAAAACCAAAAAATCATATCATAAAGGATGAGATCATGTGAATACCAAAAGACATGAGTCATTTTGACAAATCCCCTCTTAAATATTCAAAGAGAAATCTTAGGAGATCAAATAATAAAAAATATTCAAATGAAATTTTAAGTCATGAATTTTGAAAAAGATATTTTCTTTAGTAAATCGTAAAGAGAAACGTAGGAGAAAAAGATTTCAATTCATGCAAAAGAAATCTTATAATTCATATAGAAAATCTCAAGTAATTCTAATAAACCAAAATCATGATTTTAATCAAACTCATACAAATTCAAATCATCAAAATCTCAACATTTCTTTCAAGAGATTCAAAATGACATAAATAATTTTATTGATCTCTTAGTAAAAAACATCGATAATGTAGGGATTGAGAAGTTTTCAAGAAAAATGCTTTCCTCTTTTTGTTTCAACTTATTGATTAATTTTACACATGTATATTCTTTTCTTTTATGTCAAATCAAGACATGTATCATTTTTAAAACCAAAAAAGAACTTTCCAAAGATCGCAAAAACTATCATGCATAATTTCGAATTATAAAACCATTAAACATGATTTCAAGTCAATATGCTCAAGTTTTTGTATGAAAACCATCCATCTTGTTTAAAACCGAAAAAGCAATATTTTATCATGAATAACTTCAAAGTCTCATGCATAAAATAAAATCATCAAGCATGATTTCATTAAACATAAATCATCTTCAATCAAAATCATGAAATCATCAAGATACACATTAATGCTTCTTAAACTAATCTTGTTAGGTGTACAAGCATTAGATTTATATCTAACATTTTATTACATTATTACATCATTAAAACATCAAGCATGATTTCATAAGGCATTCAAAATCATTTTGTTTGTTTATCATAAAACGTGCAATTTTCATTATTATTTTCAAAATTACTAACATAATCCCTATTTTTTTAGCTTTTTCATTACATTATTAAACATGCAATTTTCAAGAAAAACAATTAAACTAAATTAAAAATAACTCATGAAAAAAAATCATGTAATTTCGAAATAAACTAAGAGCATTTGATTACCTCATCGTCAAATGTTGTTAAAGCGTAGTTTGCCACCTTGCCTTTGTTGATTTGTCCTACTTCTTCGGATGAGCTCGTTTCGTCCAAGATTGTTTTCTTCTTCTTGCGTTCATAGCAAGTTGTTGCATTCTTTTTAAGTTTATTTTTGTTCTTCAACTTTTGTTTCATGAACTTTTTAAATTTCATAGTAATGAGTTCAAGTTCACCATCACTTGAACTTATGCTCAAGTGGTATTCATGTGTTCTAAGTCTAAAATCCTTCTTGTCCTTTTGAAGGTAGTTCTCATGTTCATCAAGTGTCACATTAGTCATTTCATAGGTCATCAAAGACCCAATTAGTTCTTCAAGTGGTAGGTTGTTTAGGTTTTTAACCTCTTGTATTGCGGTTATTTTCGGATCCCAACTCTTATGAAGAGAACGTAAAATTTTGTTTACAAGTTCAAAAGCCGAAAAACTTCTACCAAGTGTTTTTAAACCATTGACGACATCCGTAAAACGGGTGTACATGTTAACAATGGTTTCACTTGGCTTCATTCGAAAAAGTTCAAAATCATATATTAAAAAGTTGATTTTCGAATCTTTTAATATACTTGTGCCTTCGTGAGTAGTTTCAAGAATATGCCAAATGTCGAAAGTCGTTTCGCACAAAGAAACCCGATTAAACTCGTTTTTGTCTAAGGTGCAAAATAGAACGTTCATAGCTCTAGCATTTAAAGAAAAAGTCTTATTCTCCAAATCATTCCAATCTTTCATTGGAAGAGAAGACCTTTTAAAACCGAATTCGACAATATTCCACAAGTTCAAATCCAAAGAAAGCAAGAAAACTCTCATTCGAGTTTTTCAATATGTGTAGTCCATCCCATTAAAAAAGGGAGGACGAATGAGAGAGTGACCCTCTTGAAAGCCGAAAAGAGTCATTTCTATTTAGGTGTTAAACCAAATATGAAAAACGAGGCTCTGATACCAATTGTTAGGAATGAGGTCGGCACTAAGAGGGGAGGGTGAATTAGTGCAGTGGTAAAATCACGTCTTCAAAAACGTTTCGTTTCGATAAAACCGATTTCGTAAAGATGTTAACTTGAAATTGTACAGAAACGTAGTGAAGGAGGAATTCAGTTTACAATAAGGTAAATAGCAAGAAGTAAATACAAACCAGATTTTAGAGTGGTTCGGTCGTCGTGACCTACATCCACTTCGCCAATTCCTCTTCCGTCGAGGCCACCGGCATCCACTATCGGTCTTCCTTCAATAGGCGAAGACCAACCACCTTTTACAACTCGATTCTCCTTTTACCGGATTTAGGAGATAACCCTTACACCCCCACTCACTCCTCTCTCAAACTATTCTAACACTTAGAACTTTAAGAGGAGCTCACACAAGATTATAGCAGCATTTCTATCCCTTTTTACTCTCAATACTTATGTATTTTAACCAGGGATGAGAGGGGTATTTATAGGTTTCAAGTTGATTCAAACTTGGAGCCTAAAAACATCTCATCCCGGGTTTCTCGGGCACGGGCGATACTACCACCTGCGCTGGGCGGTACCACCACCAATATCAGTCTGACACTGACACTGCACCGGGCGATACCACTGCTTCACACTGGGTGGTACCACCGCCTGTAGCCTCTCGGAGGTTGTGTCTGGGCAGTACCACCGCTTGACACAATCTCGGAGACTGTGCCACGACGGTATAACCTCTTGGGGCACTGTTTGGGCCTTTTTATTGGGCCCAACATAGTTCTTACATGAGCCCAACTGGTCCCTAATTGGGTTGGCCCAAATTCAAACCTAATTACGTGCTAACTACGATTCCTAAGACATATTCTAAGCTAAACAAGTCCGTAAGTCTTGGTTTCTTCCGACGATCTTTCGACGAACTTCCGAACGATCTCTCGGCAATGTTCCAGTGGACTCCCGACAAGCTCCTAGACTTCACGACGATCTTCTTGGAGAGTTCCAACGAGCTTCTCTGGCAAGCTCCGAGACTTCTCGGTTGGTTCCTACAGAACTTCCGACGAACGTCTAGACTTCCGACGAACTCTTAAACTCCCAACGAAATCGCGTCCTTAACTCCGGGACTTCATTTTGCTTTATGCCTTGCTATCGTAGTTAATCCTGCAAATGTAAAAACATACTTCGATCTAGACAATTAATACTAAGTATTAATCATGTTATCCGGCATATCATTGGTCCCTCGACGCTTCGTCCGATTCTTCGGCGCATCATCCTCTCTTGCGGCCTATTGCCCAATCGGCCAGTTGACTCCGCAACTCCGATATCCTTAACACAATATCCGCTCTTTTTGGCCCGATGCCCGAATCCATGGCCCGAAGCCTTCTGTCGATATGTCGACCGATCCACCGGCTCGACGTCCAATCTTCTGATATGTTTTCCCCCGGCCCAACATGATTCTTCCTGCTTTAATTGTCTCATCCTGATCGAAGCATCCTGCGTCACTCAAAACGCAGATTAAATCATAAACACTTATCAATTGATTTCATCATCAAAATACAAGATTCAACAAAAAATGCTTTACCAACAAATAGATCAAACATGTCTTACTTGAGACAATCTAGTGGTTAGTCAATTGTTGAAGACATAGGTCTCGTGTTTCATGTTAGAGTCAGTTTAAGAAATCTTGTATGCATTTAGTGTAATGGAAGAAAATCATTTTTTTAATAGAACAAACGTAGGCCCAATAGGAATAAATGGTAGCCTAATCTAAAATTTGATAGAATTAAAGATAATAAGGTTAGACTCTAGCTAAATCATTTGATAAAGTAGGGCCACCAAGCAGCCATTAACAGAACCTATGTCACTAAAGTTATCAGTACAGCAGCATTAGAGTTATTTTTTTAAAAGTTTCACAACGGAGGGTAAATCTTTATGACAACAGAAAGATCATTTAATGCTCATGAACACTTTAATTCAAGGATCTCATCCTCCCCTTGGCATCGTATGGTGCAGCCAAAGGGGTTTATGATTTCCAGTGAATGTAATACAACATTCAAAGTAGGCGTGTTTTGCCATCCATGCTTATTTTATCTGTGAATGGAGCTTTTGCAAATGCGAACAGAATTTGATTGCCTAAAATTACGGGCACTGCAATCGCAGAAGAAAATTTGTAGGTTAGAGGCCAATTTTATTACGCTTGCCTGCAAAATCACCTATGTCCAAATCGTTACTAGGCGACTTTGCAGGATGCAATGACAAGCGCAGACGTAGCTCCCTTTTACCGCAAATCCCAAAAAGATCGTCAAGCACAACTATGAACAAGCTGTTGGCAACCCGAAGAGCCAAAAATACCAAGTCAGATCAACACCATTAAATAAGACAAAAGAAACGCATCAAATGTGAAACCATGTATCAGATTCTCGCCATCATTATAATATAAACCCCAGAACAATAGAATGAAAACAGAGCATTCCCAAAGAAGAATAGATCATCAGATCTATCTGAAGAATTCGAGGAAAAAGAAAAGGAAAACACGATCCATCAGCGATCTAAATGGATACAGAAATTATGGAGACCGGCCGATCTAATCAAATCGAACGACTAAGTGACGGAAGGCGCTCATAGATAGAGAGAGAAGGTAGAATACCTGGCTGAACTTGAGAGTGTGGGATTCGCCGGCGAGCTGTAGGGATCCGCTGACGAAGACGAGGACGCCGCCGGCAGGGCCGGAGGGCTGGCAGTCGACGGTGGAGATGGCGTGGGCGCACTGCTGGAAGGGGAGGGAAGTGAGCTTGGCGACGATAGCGGCGGCGCCCTGGATCTTGTCGCCTTCGAAGGTGAGCATGGAGGCGTCCTGGTACAGGCCCCCCAGCGCCGCCCGGTTCCCATCGAACGTCCGGTAGTAGTGCTCCACGAAAGCCTTCGCTACCGCGTCCGGATCCATCGCCGCCGCGGCCGTCACAAAGATCCCTCTCTGTTTTTCCCTTTCTCACCCTTCCTCCTCTTTATATACCCTCCGCGAGAGAGGCAACTGGAGACGGACTGCTGCTTTTGCTTGACGTTGATACTATTAACAATAATAGAGTGGGGGAATCAAAGAGGTCATGCCCTGAGCCGGGCTTTTAGGCCTAACAACAAGACGCCCAGCCCTGTCCTGTCTGGCCCGGCCCGGTTTATTATATGAATTTTAAGTCTAATTAGATACTAAAACCTGACATTATCCATTCAACACAAAAACATTCAAAAACCAATTAGCTTATTGTTCCATAATTTTTTCTATCACAAATTAAACTTCTAAATGTGTTTGTTGAAACATCATATGAATTGTTGTATAATTGATATAGCATCATGGAAATTAAATCCTTCTGAAAGGATATATGATAGATATTGGTTTGAATAGTTTGTTGGTCTAGAAATATGATTCGAAATAAATTAAGATTATATTCAGTATTTGTCTCTGGTATCGATAAAATATCAAATTTCTTTTATCTTAAGATATCAAATCTTATAAGCTATATCGAGGTCATACTTGACAAAACTCCTTCGATGTTTAAGTTAATTTGTATCGACAAAAAATCAAGTTCTTTCAAGCCGAATATACCAAAACCTAAGACTTATAATACACTTATAAGTCCTTTTATAGTTTGGTTTCATAATCATTTCCTCAAAAATGTATATCAATATCAATGATGATTATATTTTTTTTCGATCATAATGTCATATTGAATCTAAAAGATTTATAATAATCATAAATGCTAGCGTCCAATGGGTGATACCATATCAATCACATAATATCATGATGTTAAAGAAGATAGTATCAGGTTCTTAGACTTGTGATGTCAAAATATTGATAAGATGATACCAAAGTGTCGATTATATAACAACTTGAGTATCACTAATAATAGTAATATTATTTTGTTGGTATGTGATGTCGAATATTGATCAAATATTAAAATAATATTATTATTTTGATCATAAGTATTGAGATGTCAAAATATTGATGAGATGATACTAAAGTGTCGATCATATAATTTTAGGATGTCAACTATATACTAGTGTGTTGGTTGTATCATTATTTTTCTAATAATAATAATAATAATAATAATAATAATAATAATAATAATAATTTTTCATCATTAACTTTGTCGTCAGCAATGTCACTAGTTAATTTGAGGTCTAATCAATATCAACTTTTATTACTTTTAACAATGTACTTTTTTTTTATCTTTCTTAATATATTTAATTTATATTACGTACCTAGTGTTCATTCCTTTTTTTTTTCTCTCATTTGTAGATCTTCTCTAAACACATCTAAAGCACCTTATGCAAACTTTTATCAAATTATTTTTTAAAATTCATAGAAGAAATATATTACTTCACTATGTAAAAAGATTTCGCAGCATCCTTCTATTCTGCAACTCCCCAAATGGCCTAGAAATATCTGTCCACCATAATTGTATGCAGAGGTTGAGTTAGAGGAAAGTTACTGGCAGGTCCCAGGCATAGCCAGTTTAAGGTACAACTTGCTCCATTCTTACCAAGTTATGTGAGCAGCAGTACACTTTGCCTACTGCAGTGGTCACGACTGCTGGTCCAGGAGTTGGCCAGATGAACAGCCAAGTAAAAGCAATGCCCCACCTGATGCAGGAAGAAGAGCTGCAGACTCTGCACACTGACTCATCTTCCCGTCTTTAAATGTTATACACAACAAGAGGATGGACGGATGGACAAAAGCGCAATGAAGTGGAGAGGTTACAGATTGTGGGTAGTACATACAATTATTCTTTGAGGTATTCTTCACCACATGATCATGTTCATTGTATTTTGAAGATAACTCTCTACTTTGGTCTTGTTATTGCATATCTTGACAACTCTACTATCATACAAACTATGTTTGTCATCAGCAATAGCTTAAAATTTGATTCATAACTGGATCAATATCATGCTCGACATTCTAATTTGATTGATAATATTCATCTATACCAATATATTACTTCTATAATTTGTTTAACCTACTTGTAGGAACTATCAGAACAAATTAGATCCTTCAATTTGATTTATTCTTTTCTCCACCTCGAACCCTAGTCAACAATGCATCAATTGGTCATGTATGTCTTGTTAACTTGCTACGATTTAGATTTGCTTGATTATGTGCAAATATAAGCATTATGAACTCATGTTTGACCTTTTTCAAGATGAATTCTTAGTGGATTATTTTATTTTATTTTATTTTATTTTATAGGCAATCAAGCACTACATACGGATTCAGTAGTAGGTTTAGGTAAATAGAAATAAAGACATTTGGGTCTTGTTTGTGGATATATAGAGGTCTTAAAATCATGGGAGATATGACCTTAAGATGGTAAATTCTTGATTTAATGAGAGAAGATGTAATGTTTATGATAAGAAATAAGCATGACATATATGATTATACATAACATGAAGCGATAGAATGGAGTCACATGGAATCTTATAAGCATCGTATGAGAGTAAGATGACGTACATGATTTGCAAATGATAGATAGGACATGATATGATATGATTTGATGTTATTGCGTAACATGCTATGAGTCTGTCTATATGGGTGTCTCTAAAGATGTATAATCTGCCACTCTTATATAATTTTTCTATATACTAATGTATATGCTTCTTTAAATTTAATTTATTATAATAAAGTCAATAAAACAATAAATTCATTTTCAAAATATAGTAAAAATATTAAATAAAAGATTGTATAGAACTAATAGAACAATAATAAATTAGCTTTTATAGTCTAATATAAATTAAAAAAATCGTCCTCATAGGTTTCTGTATTCCGATGTAGTGAAATAAATTATCTTTAAGAATACTTCTACTCATCTCTTTTACAAACATCTAAATCAACAACTCAGACTGACTTGAAAATTACCTTTTTCAATTCGAGTCAATTAAAATACTTAAATGATTCGAGGACTTAAATAGTGAATATAATACTCTACAAATTTATTTAACCATAAAATTAATCATAGTCAATAATTGTGTTTAAATCTGAAATATTCATATAATTTAATTTTTTATTGTACATATAAAAGTAGATAAAAGAATGCATTTCTCAAAGCTTTGATTATGATGACATGAGGATAGTGTTTTTATTAGATTATATTGAAAATAGAGCAGTAGAATCACTCCAATTTAATATATCGAACTCCCAAGTAGCTCAAAAGAATACGATGACCAAATAATATATGAATATATGTGAAAAAATACAATGTCAAGTCTACTTCTATGTTCTCATAGAGATATATAGCTCGAACTGCCTTCCCCTTAATTGTTTGATATTATTTCATGGGCGATAACATCATAAGCTAGTGAAGACATCGATAAGGATTGGCACTAATTGTCTTCAAGATTCGAGACATTTGAGAGAATTATTGGTCTCAAACAGCTTTATCTACCAAAGAGTTCATAAGATAGCTACAACCTCAGCATGAAATATTCTCTCTCTCATTGTGACATAAATCGTTCCACTATAATTCTCATAGAAGTGATATATGTCATCAAACATGGATCATTTCACGTCATCTGTCATCTAATAAATTAATGACCGTGATCATTATTAGACGTATAATAAAGTCTTACCACCAAAATGGTCATACCAAGTGATTAACTTACAATCAAATTGAAACAATCAAGACTGCTATTTAAGATGCATACGATAATGAAAGCTAATATTCAACTACGCCAATGATTTGGCTCAAACTACATACTCAAATTAGGTGCAAATTTTAGCATGTTATCCTATATTACTTATTTGTTTGACATCATAGTGTGGATGCCCACAGAGAAGATAAGATATTGGGTGGTGTAGAATAAATTAATCACTATGCAACTATTATAGCAGTTAATAAACCTCTATCATTAGTGATTTAGATATTGGCTTTGATGTCTACTTTTTTTCTAATCACAAGTCATATTCCAATCATAATTCCATATGGGAAAGAAGTACAAACTATCTTGGTAGTTAAAAACATCAATAAAAGATGAACTACATTGCAAGATATTTGGATTTGCTGTACCACATATGCTTTAACTAGCTTTGATAAAGTATGTGTCCTTGTTACAAGTTGGTGTAGAACAGTAAACCATGTCTAGCTTTGATAAAGTATGTGTCCTGTTGTCAAATGAAAAAGCAATTTGATGGAGAAATTGTACTATGATAGTACTTAGCTTGCTAAATTATGTTTTTAATTTCTTTCTTGGCACTTATTCCAAAGAATATAAGAAAATAAATATTACTAGGGTATTCAAATCCAATTAAAAAATCAAATCGAACTGATGCAGAACTAATTTGAACTAGTTCACCAATAGTTTAATTTTAAATATTATAAATAATTTTGATTCATAACTACTCTTTCTCGATTTTATTAGTCACCAAATCGATTCTAATTTATAAAATACTATATTGAGTTCATTATCCCTTAAGTTCCTAATCGATTCAAGTCGATTAATCAAATCAATCTAAAGGTCCTAAAAATCTAAAAACACTAAAATTAGGCCATATTACCTAATTTCAAAGTCATGATTTTACAAATGATGCGATCCCAATTTCATAAATTTTATTATATCATACCAATTGGACAAAAGTTTTGATTCAATTCAGTTGAATTGAATCAATTCTGAATCGAACCATTTTATTGATATTTTAAATTATCTAAACTTATAATCCGATTAATGGAACTAGACTAGATTAATTTGTTTCGGTTCAAACCTATTTTACTTTAATTGAATCAAATAAAAAATCAACTCGATTCGATTTTACCCTTAAGGATCCAAATGGAACTGATTTAAACGCTATTAGGATTTAATATAGGAACTCAATTGACTAAAAAGTCTCTCTCAAATATGAAATGACATCATTTGGCTGAAAAGTCTCATGATCTCTCGACATAAAATGACATGATCACTCCCTATCCCATGAACGCATCTAGCATCAGGTAAATGACAAGTATAATTAATAAATATATATAATTGTAATTCTCCTTATTAAAAACTTCCTAAAATACAAAAAAAATAAAGAAAGCATCCATTAAATTGCTATACTGGGGACGTAGGAAGCAGGCTATACGGTGAGGCTTTCAAGTTTCAAATGGAAGGAATCCATGCAATGGATGGTGTGATCGCGAGTCGTCGGAAACGTGTAGTACGTGAACCAGTGGACGTCGCATACTAGTCTTTGGTGCTTGCACACGTACGTGTTCTCCTGCTCTCAGACGCCCCCTCGCACGTGCTCCTCTGTCTATCTTAAGAGAGAGAGAGAGAGAGAGAGCAGCGCCTGATTCTATAACAGAGTAACGCCTGCAGTATCGCTTTCCATCGCCGGTGTTACAGCTTGAGCTCTGACCAGCGACTGAGCACCGAGCGAGAGGGGGATGGGGGAGGTGCAAAGCTGACTTCTTTTCCTTTTGTTTTCCCGCTCTCCTAATATTTCGTTTCTTTCATGAACTTTGTGGTCGATGATTTAACTGAAAAGATGGTTGCCGTGTTGCAGAAGGAGAAGCCGGAGGAGGGTAAGAAGGAGGCGGCGGAAGCGAAGGAGAAGCCCGAAGCCAAGGACGAGGAGACGGAGGCGAAGGCGGACGAAAGGAAGGACAGAGGTGACGGCAAGGAGGAGGAGAAGAAGGAAGGTGGTGATGAAGAGACGAAAGCGGAGGCACCCGCGCCTCCACCGCGGAAGGAGATAGAGATGCACGTCTTCACGCACTGCGAGGGATGCGCCAGGAAAGTTAAGCGCAGCTTGAAGGGACTCGAAGGTGACGAGGTTTCTACGTTTTCGTTGTTTTCGTTGAGTTACTTGGATAAAAATCGGATCCTTTTCTTTTTCTTTGCGGAAGGTGGTGGCCGTTGAACTTGATAAGAAGAAGAATAAGACAAACTTCAATCTTCTATATTTCTCTTAAGAAAAATATTTTACAATTTTAGAAACTCTCTTTCTCTCATGACTTATGGGGTTTATATAGTCCCCAAGGATACATTACATTAATTATATTCAAGATGAATCATTCTCTTTCAAGAACCAATAATTAATTTGACTTATTCTATAGACTTTTAATTCATTTTTTCTTCTTAATGTAATGAATCACCCTCTTGATGCGATGAACCTTTCTTTTGATGAAATGAACCTCTTTATGTTACTTGAATAAGTTTACTTCCAACACTCTCCTCCCTTAAACTTGTTCCATCTAGCATGTCAAGTTTATTTCGAAGTTGTTGAAATATTTTAAATTTGAGAGATTTTGTAAGTATATCAGCCACTTGTTCACTTGTTTTGACATGATGTAGCTCCACTTCTTTATTTTTTATATGATCTCTTATGAAATGAAATCTTATATCGATATGCTTCGATCTTTCATGATAGACTGGATTTTTGGCTAAGGCAATAGTTGATTTGTTATTAACATAAATCTTGGTTGACTTCTCCTATGGCATATGAAGTTCTTGGAGTAATCTTCTTAAGTAGATTGCATGACAAACACTAGAAGAAACTACTATATATTCTGATTCACAACTTAATAGAGTAACGATTAGTTGCTTTTTTGAAGACCAAGTGAATGTAGCTTCACTAAAATAAAATACAAATCCAATTGTACTCTTCCGATCATCGTAGCTTCCGGCCCAATCACTGTCACTATATCCTATAAGCTCCAACTTTTTAGATGATGAATAGAATATTCCATACTCAATTGTTCTTTTAATATATCGTAAAATTCTTTTAACGATATTTAAATGAGATGTCTTAGGAACTTCCATATATCTATTTATTAAACCAACTCCAAATAGTATATCAGGTCGAGTGCATGTCAAATACCTTAAACATCTAACTAGACATTTATAATAAGTTGGATTAATGTATTTACCTTCACCTTCCTTAGTCAACTTGGTGCCATATTCAACAGGTGTATCCTATTTTCCTACTAAAATACATTTAACTAAAGATTTTTAAACATGGGTTAAATAGATTGAGTATATATGAACTTTCACAAAATAAAAATTATTCAGTATCACTATCATTTTAATTACTCATGAATTATTTAGATACTCAAACGTGAACCTCATCCCACTTGGATTCCTCCATTTTATTTAAATTTATTCTAAATCAAATTAATGGATATCCAAATCTGGTTTAAGTAACCAAGTTTTAGAAAAAGTTGATTTGCTAATACATTTTGTGACTGTATTCCAAAATAGTCTCATGTATATCATGGAAGTAATACAGCAAAAATTCCCATGTATGAGTGCTGGCCATGAAGTTTCTTATTGGAGCGATTGTCATTTATCAAAAGCAAAATTCATTTAATTTTCATTTAGCTGTTTTTTTTCCTTGAACGATTTTTTAAAATCTTTTTGTAAATTATAAGTAAATAGGATGGGATTCAATCTTTAGGTTTTGTTATCAATAATGAAGGTCTTAACTAGTTGACATACTCCCAATATGTTAGATGTTAAAAGTATCGATTAGTTTGGTTGGTAAAGTGCTTGACAAATGGATCTGGACTCGAATTTCAATTCCATCATATACCTTTTACAAAAAAGTCAATCTGGGCTTCTATTTTTTCTCTATTATTTTTTCTTTGAATAAAGATCGGATCTTGGTGGTGGGTCCGGTGCTTGGTGTTTTTGTGATTAGATTGCGTATAGGCTACTAAAGTTCTATGGTGTAGCAGCTGAATGAAAAAGCTGATTCTTGTGAATAATATGTTTCATTAACGAATATCTCCTCGATAGGGGGTTTTGGGTCATATATGCTCTCAAGGACGTATCAACTTATGGGAGCTGATTATCCTGGTAACAGGGCAGAAGATGTTAAAAATCTTTCTTTGAGTTGGATGATTGGTTTCATGTTCGTTGCAAGTTTCCTTGGGCTATTTAGCCTCGTGATGTTACGCAAGGTATTGTGAATCTATCATAATTTAATGCTGGAACTTAATTATTGTGAAATGATATATTATATGTTGGTTATTAGTGCTTATGCATATGCCATGTATGTTATATGTTAAATTATTATCATAATTTGATTTCTTGAACTTCTATCTATTGTTGTTACTTGGTAGTATATGTTTTTAAAAGTCTTGCACAGGTGTCGTAGATGATAAGGTCGTTAACAGGTTCAAACCAAAGAAAGACCCATTTCTAGTGTCCCTCTTCACTGGTAGCCATCTATATGTTTTAGCTTGAACCAGAAAAATAAAAGAAAGAACTCAGTGGTACATCTGCTGCAAACTATACATTTGAAACTATAAAAATATTGATAGAAGATAATATTTCCCCAACTTGATAGTGGATAAGATTTTTCCAATTATATGAGGAAATCTCTGTTGCTATAATTGCGGCACAGGCGTTCAAACAGTACATTTTATTGATTGTATTGTTGATTGTATTGTTGAAACAGTACATAATATTCCATATTTATGCATGTTTAGAAGAGAGAATTTTCCTCAACAAATTTATGATATGTTATCATGTAGTTAGGGAGATCTTGACTGTTGTTATCACGGGAGATCTTGACTGTTGTTGCGATTGTTATAGATCTTGATTGTTATCAATTTCCCCAACTTGATAGAGGATAAGATTTGGAAATCTCTCTATTCTGTTTATTCTGTTGAGGGAAATCCTTTCTCCTAATCTGTATAAATATAGGAGAGGGAACATGTTAATAGATTCAAGCTAAAGCTATTTCATTTTTATAATAAAGCTTCTTCAATTATTGTTCTTATGTGTTGATCTTATTTAAAAACTAGTCATAAAACCCTTCGTTTAATTCTATCATCTTCCTTTTCATTGATATAAATTGGCAATTTTTTTTTTCTCCTTGGCTGGATGATCAAGAGCAGAAAATTAACTGACTCTGGTTGCTTAGTGAGTTAGATTTTCGGGTCCTTCTAATGCAACATTCAGGAACACATGGAAACAAGAAAACACCTTTTGCTGCGCAACATGAACTGCGTAATATGACTCTCTAGAATTGCTGATATTTACGTGATGTACTGCAGCAAACAAGTTCGTTGCCTGGGAAAGTATCTAAGCATAAGTTTTTGCTGGAGTTGCTTTAATGGTTCTTACTGTAGCAGGACATTCATGTGGCTTTGACAAATTTCCCAGCCTGGGACTTGCAGCATTTAAGAACACGCGAGTATTTTCTGCCTCAACTTTTGTCTCTCTCTCTTTTTTCTTTTTTTTTTTTTTGTGTTTGCATTTGCTAAGTGTAAGTCGATGGGAGAAACTTTGGATTGTCTACCTGTACCCATACTCCTTCACTCACATGTAAGCCATGGGGTTTGATCTTAAACGTTTGATGTTCTTTTATGCTTGTGACCGTGGAGCATGTTCAAGAGAGTATCTCAGCTAGTCAATTGTTGTTCATCCAGTTTAACTTTCTTTCCTGTTTTACCTTCAATGGAAACTTGAAGAATTTATGAAGAAAATATCTGTTTGAACTTAGGGCTTTGCATATACACGTTGCAAATTTTTGGTAATTACATATGTACGCCCACATATACGTTATATTTGCAAAGGTCTACATGTGTCTATCTGCTCAATAAGTGCATTTGGACGAGAGGGAAGGGGAAAGGGAAGAGTTGAACTGAGGTCACATTACTAAGATTGAGCATTTAATTATGCCGTTGTAGATTGGTCTCCAGATAACCTTTGAAGCACTGATGACACGGGAGTATATGTTATAATCAGTTCGTAGAAATTTTATTGATCTTATAATATTTTTTACAATTTACTGTATTTATTCTAAGCCTTTAATTCAGACCTTTCAAATATAATAACTTATAAACCCAATGAGTTACAAGCTTATTTTACAAACTTACATATGTATATGTATAGTCTAATTTGATTGAATAACTCAAATTGATTGTTAAATAGTTAAGTAACTAATCTTTATAAGTTAAAAAAAAAGCTCACACTCTTAACTTTCATATCTATTTAAAAATAAATCAAAAGTATTTTCTTAAAGAAAGTTAAGATTATTTTTATTAACGGATGGTCTAGTGAATAAATACATTGAATTTAATCGATTTTCAAAAAGAGAGCCAATTTAACTTATATGGGGATGTATTAAAAGGGTTGTTTCATACACTAGTATTTATTTTGATATTTTAGAGTTAGAAAGGTAACAAAATCTGATTGTAATATTTGCATAAACTCTTTGAGTTCTCTCTTTCAACTTTGTATCTCTTTGGTTTATCATAAAGTGGTGAGTTTAGTCTATGTATCTCTTGGATATTTCTTTGAGTTGTGAGTCATTTTTAAGCTTTGTATCCTTGTTTAATTATCCTTAGGGTGATGAGTTTCTGTATCCTTTTATGAATTTAAACTTGGTACCATTTATCTCCATTCCAAGAGTGTTTCCAACAAATTCAACTATCAACCTTTCAAATATCATTTCTCATTATCCCAATATCAGTTTGGTATTAGAGCTAAAGGCTAGAGGTCATAGAAATACAAAATCAAAAAGATATAATTGGTGAAGGTAGGCCACGAAGATGACGTTGAGTCATTGAGATTGTAACTACAAAGATTGCTACTTAGTCTACAAAAACAGAATGAAATTATTGAAGAACTTCACAGAAGAAACAACCAGCATGAGAATGATGCCAAAGAGTTTGGTTTCGATAATAATACACCTCCTCACCTAAGGGAGTTAAGAAGATATCAAGCAAGGTATAGAGACCAAGATGAGTCGTAGAACAAATACAATCCAAAGTTGGATTTTCGGAGTTTGAAGGTAAAATTAATGTTAATAACTTTATTGATTGACTTAATATGATAGAAAAGAATGTTTAAGTTTTATGAACCATTATAACAAAAGAAGATAAAGCTTATAACATTTAAACTAAAAAGAGAAAATATTTGCCTGACAACTATAGGTAAGAGATCTTTCTAAAAATCTATGATTTCAAGCATAAAGAGTTTAGTGTGGAAGAGTACATAGAAGAGTTCGATAATCTTATGTTAAAAGGAGAGCCTGTGGAACTAAAGGAGCAAACTATTACAAGATACTTATGAGGTCTAAAATATGATATTATTAAAGTGGTTCAGCTCCAGTCATATTAGTCTTTGAACGATATGAATAAGTTAACTTTAAAAGTTAAGAAGTAATAGAAGTTTAAAAATGATTCTCGGTATAAGTCAAAAGAAAGTTATACGAGAGGAGAAAATTCTAAGCCTACCCTATAAAATAATGTGGTGTCAAAGGTGCAAGGAGGGTCAAGGATCTACTAGCAACAAATAAACACCTAATTCTTCTACACCAAGTGATCGAAAATACTTTAAACATCATGGTTTTGGGTATATTGTTTCTGATTATCCAAATAGGAAGATTGTTACTTTAGTTGAAGATTATAATAATGGAGAAGGAGATGAAACCAATAACAAACCAGAATATGATTATGATGATGAGGAAGAGATGATTTATGTTGATCATGATGTGTCTATTGTTGTACAATGTAGCTTAAAAGTGTCCTGTGTGGCTGAGGATGAAAGTTGGGTGAGAAAGAATATGTTTCACATCAAATACATTTCTCATGGTAAGGTATGCTTAGTGATTATTGATAGTAATAGCTTTGAGAATGTGGTATCTTTAGAGATAATGCAAAAACTAAAGTTGGACATAATCCCTCATCCACATCTTTATTATTATGCTAGCGGAATGACATCAAGGTAACTAAAAGATGTTTAGTTTTATTTTCTATTGACAAGAATTATAAAGATGAAGTATGGTGTTATGTTGCTCTATGGATACTTGTCATTTGCTATTGGGTAGACTTTGGCATTATAATAAGAGGGTGTTGTATGATAGTTATATACATACTTATTCTTTTAAGGTGAATGAAAAGAAGATTGTTTTAGCTCCATTATAATCTTTTGAAACGAGTCCACTAAGGAAGAAAATTAGTACTCCTATGTCCTATAATGAATACAAGAGTGAACTAGAAAAGGGTAGTGATATTTTAGCTCTAGTAGTAGTACAGGAGAATGAATATTACAAGAAGCCACCAGCAATTATGAAACTAATCCCGAAAGAGATTCCACATGGCATTCCATTTTTGAGAGACATCCAGCATCATATTGATCTTACTCCAGAGGTTGTGTTACCTAATAAAGTAGCCTATAAATGAGCCCCAAGAAGCATAAAGAATTTCAAAAGCAAGTAGATGAATTGGTGGAAAAGAGGTTAATTCAAGAGAGCATGAGTCCTTATGTGGTTCCAACTTTGTTAGTGCTTAAGAAAGATGGCTCTTGGAGAATATGTATACATAACACACCATCAACTCATTATAAATAATTTATAGCTATGCACCAAAAGATTAATCTTAGATTCTTTAACTTTACTTATGCCTTCATGTGTCACTTTGAGTGTAGGTCAAATATCATATATAGTTTCATATATAGAAACACGATTAAACTCATTTTTGTCTAAGGTATAAAATAAAGCATTCATAGCTTTAGCATTTAAAGAAAATAATTTTTTTTCTAGATCATTCCATTCATTCATTAGTCTAGAGTATTTTTGAAAATCACATTCGATAATATTCCATAAATCGAAGTCCATAGAAATCAAAAAAATCCTCATTCGTGTTTTCCAATACATGTAGTCAGTCCCATTGAACATAGGAGGACGAGTGATAGGGTGGCCCTCTTGATTGTTGGAAAAAACCATTTAATCTCTCTTGGATGTTAAATCAATCGAGAGAACTTGGCTCTTATACCAACTGTTATGACTATAACGACACTAAGAGGGGGAGGGGTGAATTAGTGCTTTCATAAAATTATAATTTTAAAAATTTATTTGATGAAATTATGATTTTGAGTGTCATAAGCCCCAAATGAATTTAAAAATGAAGCCAAAAAGTCTCATCCATAGGTTTTCGAGGTCTTGGTAGTACTACCGCCAGTGCTAGGTTGTACCACTACCTATAGCACTAACCACTAATGGTACCACCATCCAGTCTAGGCGGTATTACCGCTTAACAACACAGAAGATGGTGTACTATCGGTATTATCGCTAGTCTAGGTGGTACCA
Source organism: Musa acuminata AAA Group (assembly GCF_036884655.1). NCBI lineage: Eukaryota > Viridiplantae > Streptophyta > Magnoliopsida > Zingiberales > Musaceae > Musa > Musa acuminata. The sequence goes on along the minus strand of NC_088332.1, from coordinate 18,394,344 downwards.
TTGCTAGACTATGCGATATCATCTCTTGACACTAGCGGTACCATCACTGGGTCTTCCGAAAAATGTATACTTCATATGCTCCAACTCATTGGCGGTTCCACCGCCTAATATGATGGTGCCACCGCCTGACCCAATTGTGAGTCACTGAATGAGCCTTCCATTCAGCCCAAATTAGTTATGATTTAAACCCAATGGGCTCTTAATTGAGTAAGTATAGTTACACCCAAAACTTACTCAATTAAGACCTAAAATACGATGATCAAGACATAACCGATTACAAAATAAGAATCCTATATTGTACGACATGTCATTAGTTTATCCGAACTCCTAGCGCATCGTGCTTACCTTCAACATATTGCTCGATCCATCGGCATGTTGACTCCCGCAACATCCGATCTTAGTGTAATGCCTGATTCTTCTATCCTAATGCCCGATCTCCGACTCTAGCCCAACATCTGATTCTCCTACTTCAATCGATTTGTCTTTTCATGATCGAAGATAGTCTTGCATCACTTTTCTCAAACATAGATTATATCACAAACTCATCAATTGATTTTATCATCAAAATCTTAAATTTAACATCTCTCACTTGACCTAAAGTCAATCACATACATGTCTGATCCCCATTAGACCCTTATGATGCTCAAAGACAGCAACGACTTCATTAATTGATCTATAATATTATCTTTGAATGGAACTCTTTCTATTGCTATATTTTATCAGGCTACGATATCTCTGATCAAGTGGAACCTCCTCAAAATGTGCTTAGAGTTCTGATGAGACCTAAGTTCCTTCGCTTAAGCAATCGTCTCATTATTGTCGCAATATAAAGGAATCGACTCCTCACTACTCGATATGACTCCCAAATCTATAATGAACTTTTTTATCCAGATTCTCTCCTTTATTGCTTTTACCATAGTTATGTACTTTACTTTTATGGTTGAGTCAGTAGTAGTTTCTTGCTCAGAACTCTTCTAGCATATTGCTCTTCCATTCAAGGTGAATACATATCCTAAATTAGACTTGTTATCATCGACATCAGACTAGAAACTTGAGTCCGTATAGCCCTCAACGCTAAGGTTACCTCCTCCATATACTAGTAAAAAATTCTTAGTCCTTTTTAAGTACTTAAGGATATACTTTACTATCTTCTAGTGTTCCAAACCTAGATCCACTTGATATTTACTCATAACACTGAGAGCATATGTTATATCAAGCCTGGTATATAGCGTAATATATATGATAGATCCCATCGCTGAGGCATAGGGTATCATATCTATGTTTGCTCTTTCTTTAGGAGTTTTTGGAGACATACTCCTAGAAAGTAATATTCCATATCTTATCGATATGAGACCACTATTGAAAATTTCAATGCCAAATCTTTAGACAATGGTGTCTACATACTTAGATTAGGATAAGTCAAGCATCCTCGTGGATCTATCTCTATATATCTGAATCCCTAGGATATAGGATGCTTCCCCTAAGTCCTTCATAGAGAAATGTCTATATAGCCAAGCTTTTACTATGGAAAGCATTCCTATATCATTCCCAATGATCATGATGTCATCCACATATAGTACTAAAAAGGTGATAGCACTCCCATTTACCTTCTGTACATACAAGGCTCATCTTCATTCTTAACAAAGTCATAATATCTGATTGCTTCATCAAATCTTATGTTCCAACTTTAAGAAGCTTACTTTAGTCCATAGATGGACCTAAGCAACTTGTACACCTGATCTGAATTTTCTTTGGATATGAATCCCTCAAGCTATATTATATACACCTCCTTCTCGAGTTTGTTATTGAAAAATGTGATTTTCATATCCATCTGTTAGATCTCATAATCATAGTATGCTATAATAGCCAATAGAATTTAGATAGATTTTAGTATAGCTATTGGTGAGAAGGTTTCGTTATAGTCAACATCTTGCTTTTGATAATACCCCTTAGCTATTAGCCTTGCTTTATAAGTCTCTACCTTTCCATCTACTTCGATCTTTTTCTTTAAGATCTATTTGCAATTGATGGGTACGATACCTTTAGGTGCATCAACAAGGTTCCAAACCTTATTAGAGTACATGTAATCCATCTCAGAATTCATGGCTTTTTGTTATTTCCTAGAGTTTATACTCGTAATAGTCTCCTCGTAGGTCTGAGAATCAATATCATCAATATCATCTCCTCTTATATGTCCCACATATCTCTCAAGAGGATGAGATACTTTATCATACTTATGTAAAGTCGGAACTTGTATGATAGGTGCTTGAACAGACTCATGCTGTGGAATAGTGCTTGAGCTAGGTTCTCCATCCTAGCTAAGTCGGATATTCATCTATCTCTAAAGGTTATCGAATATTCAATAAAATATCCTTAGTAATCGAAGAATCTATTCATATTATTTTTTATGAATATCTTGCAACTAAAAAAAATGATTTTGATGATGATTTTCAATTTGATAAATTAAATTTGAATAAGAATCATTCTCCCCAAAGTAACTCTTATATATATACTTTCCTAGAAACCATACCGAAGGAATGAAAGTATTTAGATACATATCTGAAGGAGCTAATTATTAGAGATACATATCTTTATTAAAAAATATTTATATGAATACTATTTTTTTTTATCTAAAATTGAGCCTAAATGCATTGATGATGCTCTCAAAGATGACTCACGGGTCTCGGTAATGCATGAAAAATTAAATTAATTTTTAAAAAATAAATTTTGGATGCTTGTTCTTATACCTAGTGATCATCTTGTAATTGACACTATATGGGTCTTTAGGAATAAACAAGATGAATAAAGTATTATAGATCGAAACAATGCTAGATTAGTGGCTAAAGATTTTAACTAATAAGAAGGTATAGACTATGAAGAAACCTTCACTCCTATGGCTAAAATTAAAGCCATAAGGATACTTCTTGCCTCTGCATATTTTAAAAATTTTAAATTATTTTAAATGGATGTCAAAAGTGCTTCTCTTAATAGTTTTATTTTCGAAAAAAATTATGTTGAGCAATCAGTCAAATTCGAAAATGATCTTTTTCCAAACCATGTTTATAAATTATCTAAGACTCTTTATGGGTTGAAGCAAACCCCTAGGACTTAATATGAGAGGCTTAACTTATTTCTTATTCAAAATAAATTTTCAAAAGACAAAGTCAACACCGCCTTATTTATTAAATATTTCAATAATAATTTTCTTATTATTCAAATTTATGTTGATGATATTATCTTTAGTTCTACTACTAAATATTTATGTAAATCATTCGTTAAGAGTATGAGCTAAGAATTTGAAATGAGTTTAATGGTGAATTGGTATTCTTTTCTAGGATTACAAATTAAGTAACTAAAAGATGAGATTTTTATTAGTCAAACCAAATATACTCTTGATCTATTAAAATAATTTTATATGGACAATGCTAAGGCTATCAATACACCAATGAGGATTTCTACTAAATTAGATATGGGCAATAAAGGAAAATATTTTAATTTAAAAATATATATAAACATGATAGGAAGTTTACTATACCTCACTACAACTAGACCTGATATAATGTTTATTGTTAGGCTTTATGCAAGATTTCAGTCTAAACCTAAACAATCTCATTTTAAAGCTAGCAAAAAAAACTTTTAAGTACTTAAAAGGAATGTCATCTCTAGGATTATAGTATCCTAAATCTAATAACTTTGATTTGATTGCTTATATTGATATTAATTTTATATGATATAAAATATATAGAAAAAGTATCTTTAAAATTTATCAATTCCTAAGTCATGTACTTATTTTTTGGTGATCTAAGAAGTAAAACTCTGTCATACTTTCTACAGCTAAAGTTGAATATGTTACGATAGGTGCATGTAGGTATTTTGGATAAAGAACACTTTAAAAGATTATGAATTTTACTTGAAAAATATCCTTATAAAATATGATAATACTATTGTAATTTGTTTGACAAAGGATCTCATTTAACATTCTAGGACTAAGCCATTAATAATAGATATTATTTTATTAGGGATCATGCTAGCAATTATGATATATTTTTATATTTCATTATCACAAAACATCAGTTAGTAGATATTTTTACTAAACTATTGAGCGAGGAATAATTTGATTTTATTAGAAGAGAATTAGACATGTTAAATCTTTCAAATGCATGATGAAAGACTTTTTGCTATTTGTTCTCATATGCTTTTTTCTTTTTGCTAATGACTAAAGAGGAGAATTAACCAAACGAATCATGATTTTTTACTTGACTTCTAGGTGTTTACGAGATTTATTTTTAATGAAATATGACCTTTTACTATTTGTTCCCCTATGATTCTTTCTTTTGCTAATAACTAAAGAGGAGATTTATCCAAACGAATTATGATCTTTCACTTGACTTCTTGGTATTTATGACTTAAGATTTATTTTATATAAATTAAGACCTTTTATTATTTGTTCTCTTATGATTTCTTCTTTTTGCTAATAACTAAGAAGGAGATTTATTTAAATGAATCATGATTTTTTGATATTCATGATTCGAGAATTATTTTTTATGACTCTTATATTCATGATTTTATACTCCATTTTGTTGATGATAAAAAAGAAGTAAGTCAAAATAACCAAAGCGAGAGTAGTGATTATGCCTCACTTTTGTATTAAACAAGGAGATTTATATTGCTTTTATAACTTTTTATTAGTAATGACTCATGCCTAACTTTTGTTAATTATTTTTAAAATTTAAAATTTGACTGAATATTTAGACTTATAATAATAATATCAAGATCAAATTTGTCTCAACTTGAATTCAAGAGTACTATTAAAAAAGTATTATTTTGAATTCAAATTCATCATATTTTTAAGATGACATATAAATAGAGAGAGCCTTGTTAAGACCCATTATCAATTGACTTTTCAATATCCATAACTTGAACTTATCTTTAATAATACAATATTGAGATCCTTCATGTATAATGATATCAAAGTAACTTTTATTATACAATTGGAACATTGATATGAAGGGGAAGAAGTAGTATCATAATATCATGATAACAGAAGAGAAGTAGCAACTCATATTTTTTTTGTTAACAAAGGAGAAGCACATTTTTTTGTTAACCAAGGGCGAGAAATGGTGACTCATGCATGAATAAAAAGAATCATGGTGTCTCAAGAAGAATCATGATGTCTAATGAATTTTTGTTACGCAAAGGGTTAACTTATAGTTATATTTTGATTGATATTATACATTGATAATTGTTAAAATTTGAAACTTGAAATAACTATGATTATAACTTAAAATTTGAAACTTGATTGTATATTGATTTTTGGGGTTGAATAATTAAATCATAATATCAACAAGATCAATTTTTTTTCAACTTGAATTCAGTATATGCATTTAAAATGATATATAATCATTTGAGTTCAAATTTATCATAATATTTTAAAATGACAAATAGATAGGAAAGTCTCGTTAAAACCCCGTCATCAATTAGTTGTCATCATAAAAAGGGGTAGATCGTAGAATCTTGGATTTTGATGATGAGACTAATGGATGAGTTTATTATACTAAATATATTTTTAAGATACGTGATATAAGAAATACTTCAATCATTAACATGGATCATCGACAGGTCAACTATTGAGGAGAGTCGAATGTTGTGCTAAAAAATTATCATGCCAAAAATTAGACATCGAGCCGATAGATTGGTCGATGTGTTGGAGATCAAACTTCATTCTAAAGGTTTGGACACCGAAAGATTGGATATCATGAAAAAACTGACATATTGGTAAAATAGGCAATATGCTAAAGGAGCAAGCGATGTGTCGAAGGTTCGAATGAAATACTGAAAGATTGGATGACATGTTTGAAAAAAGTACAACATGTTGAAATATTCATAAATATGTCAAATATATAGTTGATTTGTTAAAGTCTTGATCGAGATTATTTTGGATCAATTTGAGTTGGTATTGGGCTAAAACATGCTAACTTATCAATAAATTAATTTGGCATGAATTAGGGTTGAATTGGGCCTATTAGAAGGTCAAATCAGTGGCCTAAACTAGGCCTAGGTAGTGGTACCACCAGGCCCAAGTGGTAGTACTGCCTTTGTTAATCTAAAAGCAATGTTTGTGCTTTTTCAATATTTCCGATAGTAGTACTGCCCATGCCGATGGTAGTAGTACCACATAGACTGATGGTAGTACTACTAGAGCTAAGATTTGCAACCTCATTACAATGGTAGTACGCTCGATGCCAATAACAGTACCATTGATATCTTGAAATTTTTGGGATTAAAATTTTTGGCTTCATTCTTGAAGCCTTTTGGGGCCTATAAATATCTCACTCAAGCTTGGTTGATGAAGCATCTATTCATTAGTAAAAAAAAATTATAAACTCTTATTTTGAGCATAGTTTGAGTATTCTCCTTCTCTTGAGTTTGGTTCTAATTCTAAGTTGTAAAAGGTGAGAGATCTTGTGTAAAAAGATAGTGTGGAAGTTATTTCCTCAACTTGAAAAAGGAGACAGTTATAACAATGATAGTTGATTAATATCCATTGGAAAGAAAATCGATAGTGAAAGCCAAGAGCCTCGAGGGAAGAGAAATTTGGAGTGAACGTAAGTTCGGAAGACAGAACCATTATAAATCAGTTTGCCTCTTTTTACTTGTGCTTTACTTATAATTTAGTCTTATTCTCTTTACTTACAATTTTACATGATTAATTAAGTTTTTGAAACTTGTTGATTTATTGATCGAGTTTTAAAATCAATTAAAAATGTTATTGCACTAATTCGTCCCGCCACTTAATGCCATTAAGATCTTAAAAAAATAATACTGAAAATTAATTTGACATTAAATCAAAACTCCATTCAAATTAGTTACTCACGTAATTAAGTTTAAATATCAGTGCATAATCAAATTTATTCAACTACAAGGACACATATATTATAAATGTCAAAAAATAACTTCTACAAACTATCCTAACATAAATCTAATTTTAATTTTAAGAATCATATTAGGTAACAAATTTATAAAGATAAATACTTTTCAATATATATATTTTTAAAACGTCCTATAAATTTTGTACTTAAAATTTATCAAAACTTTTATATCTCAAAGAATAATTGATACTTAATATGATCTTCAATCAGTAAAACTATATATATTAACAATAAGCATTCATAATGTAAAACAAAAATAAAAAAGATAATCAATCATTGACCCTAAAGAAACCATACAATTAGCAAATATATGCTTACAATTTTTTATTAAATTTATCATATCTATAATTATAGAGAAAAATAATATTCCAAAGCAAAGGGCAACAAAAGTAATATGTCAAACTGTAATAGAAATTATATCAAACTTCATTCATGTATAATCTATTTTAAATTTATAATAAAATTATATAAATAAATTTGAGGTCCCCATGAATAAGATGAAGTCTAATTAGGAAATGCTAAAACTCATGCAACAAACTTAATTTTTTTTTTATAAAACAAAAATATAAATATTTCATAGGGAACATAAGCATCATATAATATTTCTATTCAAATTACTAAATTATTGTTATTATTTTCAAAAAATATTAGATATAAATCTAATATATACATCTTTAAGAATAACTAAGTCAATTGATATTTATTTATTTATTACAAATACATCTAAAAAATAATTCTATAATTAAATTAATAACTCTTATCTACTTTTCAAAAAGTGGATAAGAGTATCATGACAAAATTATATTCAAAATGTAAAATTTTACTCAATAATACTTATTATAATTTAGACAAAATATACTAAAATTTGGTATTTTACTCAATAATCTCAGTTTAAATCATTTAAGAAAATTCTTTATGTAACATATTTATTTAATCATTTCCTTATAAAAAATAAATTATATTTGGCTTAATAAAATGATCCTAATATCTTAAACTTATGCTTTATTGTATTACTATGTAATTCTCAAAATCTAAATCTCAAAAATTAATTAGGCTATCTAATATTCTAATCATAGGAACCCATATTCTAATAGATCATCAAAAATACAATTAAATTATCACATCCTAGATATATAAAAATAATAAATTATCATTTTATTATTCATAATTTACAAAAGACACTCTCTTTTTTTCATCCTTAAATTCAAATCCTTGTCTTTATATAGTAAATATTTTATTAACTAAAAATATAATCATCGATAATTTCTTCATAAATATTAATTAATTATTATAAATAATATATTATTTTATTTAAATTATTAACTTCCTTGTTTATGTACTATGGTTAAGGAAATGATTAAAATTGATTTCCTTAATCATGTGAACAAGTTAGAAATTTTATCAATTAATTGATTTATTTCCTGATGAATGATATGATTTTTAGGAAGTAAATAATTTGTATTCTGTTTTTATATATGTACCATAAGAAATGAATATTGTATTTCTATCTTTGAGTATAAAAGTAAAGTAAAAATAAATATAAATATTTACTTATCTTTTGAGCAAATCTTATTTTTTCTATATAAAGGGGCTCCTCCTTCCTCCTTCCTCATTCTTCGGTGAGTCTAATAAAAGGAGTATTGAGAAGGTGATTTCTAAGGAGAGAATAGCTAGGGAGAGGTAAGATTCTCTATTATTTTATAATCAGTTTTTATTCATATTTTAATATCTTGATATTATGTTTGTTATAATTTTGTTATGCATAATAATATTCTAAATTTGAAATTTTATGATTAATAAATTAGATAATTATTTTATGATTTTAGAAGATTATTTGACTTATAATGGTCACTTAAGCTTAAGTAAATTTCAAAATTGATTTAATTATTTAAATTTTTATTTTGGATTAAAATAATAGTTTTAATTTATTTAATTAGATATATTTATGTTTCAAGAATTATTTATATTTTTTTATGATTTAATTAGTTTTAAATTTAAGATTATAAATTTAAATTATTTAATTCATAGATTTTAGTTACTTTTTAATAATTTAAAATATTAAAATCTAATTTGATAAGAGGAATCTAACTAGGGTTTGACTTGAGTCAAGTTGATATGCTAAACTAGGTTGGCCCAACTCTTATGGCCATGTTTGACCCAACCCATACGACTAAGTACGACCCAACTTGTATGGCTAGGTATGACCCAACACATATGATCAGACAGGACCCATACTCATATGTTTAAGTATGAGTCAACCCACGAGCTAAGCATAGCTTAGTTTATTGGTGAAACTTAGCCTAGGTTGTGAGTGAGGCTTAACCCAATCAATAAAGTTAGGCTCGCCTAGCTATGCTATTGGTGCTAAACACATTATTATTCTTTTATCTATTATTTGGGACAAGCATATGCAGCACATATATCCCATCTAAGACTCCGGTGGATTGGTTCAATTTAAGCTAGCACTATATAACATAATACAATTTCCCCTTCCTTTATTGGTTTAAGCTTATTAATTGACTAAAGCAGGCAAGTTTGATCTATTGAAGTTGGTTTAGGGTGACTCCATACCAACTTAACCAGTAAAACATACTTGACCTAACTAAAATCAATCAAATTTAAATTAGAATAGTCTAAGGTGATTCTATACTGGTTTTATAAGGATATGAGATTAGTTCTATTAGGTCCTAATTGAATTGAGTTTGGTTTAAGTCAATTAGGTAATTCCAATTAGGGTTTTGGTTGATTGAAGATTATTAAGAAATTAATATCTCATGTCTAATTTGATCTAAAAGTGTTATTTGGAAATAATTATTGATTTCTTATTTTTTAAGTTTATGATATTGATATAATTATTACAATTGTTAAATCCTGAATTTTGATAATAAAATCATTTGATGAGTTTATGGACTAATATGCTTTTGAGATAAGTGATGTAGAAAATATATCGATCAAGTACTCGAACCATTAAGGGCAAATTGTCAAAGTAGGAGAATCATACATTGTGTCGAGAAAAGTATCATGTCAAAAATTGGATGTCGAACCAAAAGATTGGTCAACATGCTAAAGAATGGAGTTCATTCTATAAGTTTGGGCATCATGCTGTAAGGATCAGATATTGTACTAAAAGATCAGATGTCATGCGAAAGTCAATATGTCGATAGATTGAGCGATATGCAAAAGAAATGACAATATGCTAGAGGTTCAAATGAAGTACTAGAAGATCAAACGATATGCCAAAATGACATATAATGTGGTAAAAGCTTCGTAATTATGTCAGATATATGGTTAGATGATTGTTAAAATCTTGTTCGATGTCTTTCTATGTCAAATTAAGTTGGTATTGGGTTGAAACCATACCAACTTGTTGAGAAAGCCAATGGGCTTGGACTCGGACAAAATTAGGCTGTTATAAGGCCAAAATAGTAGCCTTGAGCTGGCCTAAATGGTGGTACCACTAGGCCCAAATGATGGTATCGCTTGAGTCAACCGACAAGCACAAACAATGCTTATCAACGCTACCATGATGGTACAGCCTAGGGTGGTGGTGGTACCACGTAAAATTAAAAAATTATGATGGTGGAACTACTTGAAAGTTTGAAATTGTAGTATCAAAAGTTGCAATGGTAGTACCACCGTGTGTTAGCGATAATATTGCTTGTACCCCAAAATTTTAGGGATTTAAATTTTTTAACTTTATTTTTTAAGCCTCTTAGGGCCTATAAATACCACATTGAGGCTTGATTGATGGAGCATTAAATTCTAAGTTGGTGAAGGATTGTAAGTCTCTATTTGAGTATTATTTGAGTCTCTTTCTCCTTCATCAGACCCTTATAAGCCAATACTCAATCTTAATCCTCCATATTATTTCAATATAAATGATTTAACTCCATAGTATAGTACTTTTGAGCCTCCTCAACTATCTACTAGTGTCCCTACAAGTGATAATCCTCCTAAATCACTAATTCTCCTATAACATAGGGATGACATAGAGATCATTCTTAATGGCTGCCTTGTTACATTTGTTACTAGCGTTACCCAACACTTTCTTGTCAAGTGACATGATTATCCAGCTTTCTATATTACTTAGATTAATTTAGAGGAATTTCGTGAGTTTACATTAGACCTATTGGACCAGTACCTTACATGTCACTCTTTGGGATCGAGTTCTTTTTCATTGGGGGAGAATGATGGAGAACCATTGAACTTTACAAAGGATTTCAGAAATGTTTATTCTAGACAAAGATATTAACAAAAAGTCATTGGTCAAAATTCTAAGAGTTATGTTAAAAATTAAGAAATCTTTTGGTCTTTATAATGACTTTTCTTGTATTTAGTGTACTCATTTACTATTGAGGTATTCTAGAAGTCACATTTGGGATTTTTTAAAAATATATTAATTTTTTGAAAGATTACTTTTGAGAATTTTTATCTTCATTAATTGTACCAAAGCTTCTAAATCTTTATAAATAATGGAACTGGTTAATGGATCAAATATTTTCAGATTTAAATAAAAATAATTATATTTTCTTTAGTCTCTTACTCTCATCTATTTATCTCACACTTATATTTCTTTCTCTTTATTTCCATACTATGTTCTATATCAATATACTTTGATATTTAACATAGCATGTAGGGCTAATTGCATATTATCTCATGTAATTAGCTACCTTTAGCATTTCGGTCCCTATATTTTTAAATATTATATTGGGATCCATATAAAAGTAAAACATTGAGATCTTATAGAGGTTTAAAAATATAATTTTATAGGATTAAAAATCAAGAGAGAGAGGGGAGGGTTTTATTTGAGTCATGGAGTTAAATATTTTACTTTCATAAATATAGAGATCTCAATATAACTTTTAAAAGTATAAAGACTGAAATACTAAAGGTAACTAATTACTAACGTAATATGTAATTAACCACAGCATATAGGTAAAATTATAATATTAGCTTTGGTGTGGTTTGTTATTAAAGAGTTAGATTCCTTTGGTTAGCTACAACTATTTTTTCCTTGACCTAATTACTGGATTGTTGAATCTCAAATTATGATGATGAAATCAATTGGTAAATTGTTTAACCTAATCTATATGTTGAGATAAGTGTACAGGATTAACTATGATAGCAGTAAGACACAAAGCAGGTGTTATGCCGGAGTCAAGATCGAATTCTCGTTGGGAGTTTAAGAGTTCGTCGGAAGTTCTACCGGAACCAATCGAGAAGTCCAGGAGCTTACCAAAGAAGCTTGTCAGAACTCGCCAAGAAGATCGTCATAAAGTTCAGGAGCTTGCCGAGAGTCCGTCGGAACATTGCTAGCAGTTCGTCGGAAGATCGCCGGAGGCTCGCCGAAAGAGCAATTATGTACTGGAATAAGATGCTTTGTCAATTATCTTAATTATTATAGTTAGTTTGTAAATTGAGCCAGGATTGGAAGGTAATCTCACTAACTTAGTTAGGGGCCAACTAAGCCTTTAAACAGGGCTAAATTGGGCCAGATTGAACATCCCATTCAGCCCTTGAAATCATGGCCGACGGTAGCACCACTTGGGAGATCTAGTCTCCCAGGTGGTCTGGGCGGTGCTACCATCAAAACTGAGCGGTGGTACCGCCTGGCGATGGTACTATCCAATGTTAGACTACAAACGGTAGTACCACCCAATAATGGCGGTGGTACCGCTAGTACCTTGAAATTTAGGGATATGATACTTTTTTGCTCCAATTCTGAAGCCAATTAGGGCCTATAAATATCCCACCATTTTCTGCATGAAAGGGCACGAAAGCATTGGCATAATCTTGAATTCTTAAATATTAAAGTGTTGTAAAAAGTGTTAGAGTCCTTCTCCTCCCTTTCTAAGTGCTGAAATCATTCAAGAGAGGTGTAAGGCTTGTAAGGGTTATCTCCTAAGCTCATGAAAAGGAAAAAGCGCTATAAAAGGTTGTTGGTCTTTGGCTATTGAAGGAAGGCCATTAGTAGACACCGGTGACCTCGACGGAGGAGGAATCCGAAAGTGGATGTAGGTCACAATGACCAAACCACTCTAAATTCTGGTTTGCTTTTTATTTATGCAATTTAAATTACTGTAAACCTCCTTAATCTTCTTTTTGCACTTTTACAAAAACTTTTAAATTTAATTTCTCTCCGAAACGGATTGAATCGAAATAAATATTTTTTGGTTTAATCGAAAAAGTTTTTCGCTACACTAATTCAACCCCCCCCCCACCCTCTTAGTACCACTCTTGATCCTAACAATTGGTATCAGAGCAAGGTTCGCTCTCATTTGGTTTAAAACCCAAGAGAGATGACATTTGCTAGCAACTAAGAGGGTCATTCAATTATACGTCCGCTCATGTTCAATGAGACAGATTATATATATTGGAAGACTAGAATGAGGATCTTCCTAATTTCAATGGATTTGGAATTATGGAATATTATAGAAAATAGGTTTCAAAAGTCTTCTCTTCCAATGAATGATTGGAATTAGTTGGAGAAGAAGACTTTTGCTTTAAACGCCAAGGTTATGAATGTCTTATTTTGTGCTTTAGATAAAAACGAGTTCAATCATATGTCTATTTATGAAACAGTTTTTGATATTTGGTACACACTCGAAGTGACTTATGAAGGCACTAGTAGAGTGAAGGAGTCAAAAATTAATCTTTTAGTGCATACTTATGAGTTATTTCGGATAAACCGAGTGAGACCATTGGAGACATGTACACCCGATTTATGAATGTCGTCAATGGTCTAAAAGGACTTGGTAAAAGTTTCTTGGATTTTGAACTTATTAATAAAATTTTATGAACCATTCCAAAGAGTTGGGACCCTAAAGTAATGGTCATTCAAGAGGCCAAGGAATTAAATAACTTTCCTCTCGAAGAACTAATCGGGTCACTAATGACCTATGAGATGACTTGTAATGCTCATGAAGAGCTTGAGAACAACATTCTAAAGAACATGAATGATATGACACTAAGAACTCAAGAAGTCCACTTAAAAGAAAATTCAAGTGATGAGGACTTTGATGATGACTTGGCACTCTTGACAAGAAAGTTCAAAAAATTTATAAAAAAGAATAAATTTAAAAATAATAATAAAAATAAATTTGAACCCAAGAAAGATCAAGTGATATGCTATGAATGCAAGAAGCTGGCACATTATAAGAGTGAATGTCTCCTAGCAAAGAAGAAGTAACCAAAGAAGAAGAAGGCTCTTAAAGCAACATGGGATGACTCAAGTGCATCCGAAGAAGATGAGCCAACTAATACCGAGTAAGTTGCTCACTACGCATTAATGACTATTGGAGATGAGGTAATAAGTTCATTAGACACAAATATATCTTTTGATGAGCTTTTAAGTGCATTTCATGAATTGTTTGATGAATATAGAACCTTGAATAAAAAGTATTAACTCTTTAAAAAATGAATATGCTTCTCTTATTAGCAATTTTGATAGACTAAAAATTGAGCATGATGATAGTTTAGCTCCCTGCATAAATGCCATGAAGTAAAGATACTTAGAAAGGAAAACTTGCTACTCAAAAACTTCTTATAAAAGTTTGATGTTGGTAGCAAGTCCTTGAACATAATCCGTGCCAACAAGGGTCACGTTCATAGAAAAGGCGAAATCGGATTTGTGAGTAGCTCTCACTAAAATCCAACCCCTTTGTTAAAGGCCCTACTTTACATGTTTCACCCTGAAATAAATGTATCTTTTGTTGCAAATTTGGGCATATAGCTTATCATTGTCGATTTAAGAAATGTAAACTACACAAAAATATATCTATAATTACCTTAAAACAAAATAATGTATACATTATCGACATTAATGATTTTTATAATAAAATATACTTTTCGGTTTTGAATGATGATGCTTGGCTTTGACATAGGAGATTAGGTCATGCTAGCATAAAACTAATCTCTCAAATCTCATCTAAAGAACTTGTAAGAGGAATTCCTCATATAAAGTTCATTAAAGACAATGTGTGTGATACATGTCAATTAGGAAAACAAATAAAAGGTAGTTTCAAACCAAAGAACCAAATAAGCACCTTTAGACCATTGCAATTGATTCATATGGACTTATTTATACCAATTGCTACATCAAGCTTAGGAGGTAGCAAATACACCTTTGTTATCATTGATGATTATAGTAGATACACTTGGACTTATTTTTTTACACACAAAAGCGATTAATCGCTTTAGGTATTTTTTTAAGTTTTGTAAACTTGTTCAAAATGAAAAAGGTTTTATGATTTCATCAATTCGAAGTGATCACGGTGGTGAATTTCAAAATTGTGATTTCCAAGAATTTTATGAATCTAATGGACACAACCACAATTTCTCTACTCCAAGAAATCCTCAACAAAATGGAGTAGTAGAAAGAAAAAATAGAAACTTATAAGAAATAGATAGAACCATATTAAACAAACATAGCTTACCCAAATATTTTTGTGCCGAAGCCATAAATACAGCATGCTATGTCATGAATAGGGTTATAGTAAAACCATTGCTTTCAAAAACTCCTTATGAGTTGTGGAACAACAAAAAATCCAACGTTTCATATTTTAAAGTCTTCGGATGCAAATGTTTTATTTTGAATGAAAAAGATACCTTAGGAAAGTTTGATGCAAAATCCGATGAAGGAATTTTTCTTAGTTATTCTTCTATTTCTAAGGCTTTTTGTATTTTTAACAAAAGAACTTTGATTATAGAAGAGTCTATTCATGTGGTTTTTAATGAAGTTTCTGAAACTAAGAAAAATGATTTTGATGATGATCATAACTTTGATGCTTTAAATTTAAATGAAACACTTTCTCCATCTAGCAACTTAGATGCATCTTCTTCCAAAACATCCTTACCCAAGGAATGAAAGTATATAGATGCTCATCCTAAGGAGCTAATCATAGGAGACACATCAAAAGAGGTTCAAACTCATTCTTCTCTTAAGAATTTTTGTACAAACGTCGCTATTCTCTACCAAATTGAACCTAAATGCATTGACGAAGCCTTGAAAGATGATTCATGGCTTATCACAATACAAGAAGAGTTGAATCAATTTGAGAGAAATGAGGTATGGAATCTTGTTTCGAGGCCAAATGACCATTTAGTTATTGGTACTAAATGGGTCTTTAGAAACAAGCAAGATGAATTTAGTATTGTAGTTTGAAACAATGTTAGATTAGTGGCCAAGGGTTTTAACCAAGAAGAAGGTATTATCGATTATGAAGAAACATTCACTTCCGTGGCACGATTAGATGCCATAAGGATGTTCGTTGCCTATGCTAGTAGTAATAATTTTAAGTTATTTCAAATGGATGTTAAAAGTGCTTTTCTTAATGACTTTATTTTCGAAAAAGTTTATATTGAACAACCTCCCAGATTTGAGAATGATAATTTTCCTAATCATGTATTTAAATTGACTAAAGCTCTCTATGGATTGAAACAAGCCCCAAGGGATTAGTATGAGAGACTTAGCTCTTTTCTTATTCAAAGTAATTTCTCTAAAGGCAAGGTCGATAATACATTATTTATTAAAAATTTTAAAAATAATTTTTTTATTATTCAAATTTATATTGATGATATTATTTTTGGGTCTACTAATGAATCTTTATGTGAATCGTTTACAAAGAGTATGAGTCTAGAATTTGAAATGAGTTTGATGGGGAAGTAACCTTCTTTTTAGGCTTATAAATCAAACAACTTAATGATGACATTTTCATTAGTCAAAAAAAATATGTATTAGACTTGCTAAAACGATTTAATATGGATAGTTTGAAAGCTATCAATACCCCTATGAGTACCTCCACTAAGTAGACATTGACGAAAGTGGAGAAAGCTTTGATCAAAAAGCTTATAGGAGTATGATAGGCAGTTTACTATACCTCACCGTAACTAGACCAAACATCATGTTTAGCGTAAGACTTTATGCTATGTTTCAATCTAACCCCAAGCAATCTCATTTAAAAGTTGTTAAGAGGATTTTTAGATATCTAAAAGGAACTCCTAAACTAGGATTATGGTATCTAAAATCTAAAAATTTTGAATTACTTGGTTATGTCGACGCCGATTTCATTGGCTGCCAAATAGATAGAAAAAGTATATCCAGAATATGTCAATTTTTAGGATACTCACTTGTCTCTAGGTCTTCAAAGAAACAAAACTCAATTGCATTATCCACAACCGAAGCTAAGTATATTGCAGCAGGTGCATGCTGTGCGTAAGTTATATGAATAAAAAATACATTAGAAGATTATAAAATTTATCTTAAGAATATTCCTATAAAATGTGATAATACAAGTGTAATATGTTTAATAAAAAATCCTATTCAACACTCTATAACTAAACACATTGACATTAGATATCACTTTATACGAGATCTTGCTAATAATCATGATATAATTTTAGAGTTTATTAATACAAAATATCAATTAGCCAATATCTTTATAAAACTTTTAAATGAAGAATAATTTAATTTTATTAGAAGGGAATTAGGGATGTTAAATTATCCGAATGCATGAATTTTATATGATGAATCATGAATGTTGATTTTATTGTTGAATTTCAGACTTTCTCGATTTTTTATCACTCACTTGAATCATGAACTGTGCAATAAGTCATATGAATCTTATCATACGTATTTTTTTTACGATGTTTGCATAAAAATTATATATGATAAATCATGAATGTTGGTGCGAATTTTTACGTGATGAGAATCTTTACATGATGAGCTTATAATGTGTAAATGAGTGTGTGCACTTTACAATGAAAAAAATCTTATAAGATGGAACCACTCAATGTCAACACCACAAAACACCATAATTGGAGCAATGCTCACTGCTTGTAGGCGGTGGCACTGCCCAGCTAGCGGTAGCACCACCAGTTGTCATGGGTGGTAGGCGGTAGCACCGCCCACAACTCTCCTATATAAATAACAAGTTAGGGTCGGCGGTAGAACCGACCCCAACTCATTCCTCAACTTTCCCAAGTGCCCCAAAACACTTGAATCTCTTGCTCTTCCTCTAGCAAATAAAAAAAATCCCCACTTTCTACTAAATCAAAGATCAATCTTCAACATCCTTTTGGAAATCACAAGAAGGAAAAACTACTAAGGTAATCACTAAACCAAATTGATTTCCCCTTTATATTACTTATTTTTTTCACTTATTTGTCTTCATAATTGTAGTCTTCATGAGTTCTAGAAGATCCTCTAGGGACAAAGAGAATATGAGATTAGATAAAAACTATGACTCCCTATTTTTCGATTCTCATCAATATGCCCTTAAATTTTCATCTATAGAGTCTAGAAATGTTTATAAGGGTAAATATATTGATTTAGAGGAATTAAGTGATTTGGAACCCATTCAATGGTTTGCTAATCTAGACATTCAAATAAGTGAACCTATCTACCTTGGAATTGTTAGGCTATTTTACACCAATTTACATGTAGATAAAAACAAAAGGGTATCTACCTATCTCTTAGGACATCATATATCCATTTCAGATAGTATAATTTACAACCTCATAGGAATTGCAGAGAAAGAAAAAGGTTATTATTTTAGAGGATAATGGGATGAAGAATCAGTTAGGACTACCTATATTAATGCCTTAGGAATAATATTTGGTAATCCTAACTTATCTATTCTTCCTAAAAGTTGTGAACATTTATTACCTTTCAACACCAAACTACTTCATAACATCTTGATAAGCATTATAATTCCAAAACAATATCATCATGATGAAGTTAACCAAATGGAAGTAGGAACGATGTATTGAGTTATGAAAGGACATGAAATTTGTTTTGACTCCCTAATTCAACAAAATATGATTGAACTATCGAAAAAGATATGATGCTGCCATATGGTGGCCTGATCATAAGACTAATCCATGCTTATGATATAGTTATCCCACCTAATGAAGAAGTTATGGAACTAGATAGATTTAATGTCATAAATAGAAACCTACTTCGAATATTAAGGTGTATATTCAAAAATGGGATGTAGACTAGATTACCTAGAAGAACTAATCCCCTTCCACCTGAACCAGAACCTGAAATACTAATATTTAGAGGTAATCAATCTCCTCCTACTGGTCCCTTTGAGGCAACACCTCCAACAGAGCAAGTCCTCCCCTCATCTATCGACGACATAGGGACTCGAATGGATCGATTTGAACAATGTCAAAATATATTTGAACAATGTCAAGATCAAATTTTAACTGAGTTATAGTATATTCATCCACAGCTTAACACCTTGTTTAGATATTTTGACTTGCCACCACCTGAATAAGTTGTGTATGTCTTTTTGCTGATAAAAAGGGGGAGAAGTGGATGAAATCCCTATCTTTTTTATGCTTACTTTGATGATGTAATCTTATGTTGTTTACTTTGATATTGTAATCTTAAAATGATGCTTACTTTGATGTTGTAATCTTAAAATGATGCTTACTTTGATGTTGAAACTTTGTGCTGAAAAATTCTATGATGTTGTGATCTTTTCAAATACTGAAAAGGTCTATGATGTTGTGATCTCTTTATCATACAAATGATGCATTATCGGATTGTGAACTTTTTTATTGCTACAATGCAATAATGATGATATTTTATGCAAAGAGTGATGAAAGGCTCCATCGAAATATTTTATCATGCATGAAATGATTGTGCATCTAATATCTTGATGACTTGAAATTATAATGATACACAATGCATGTGATTTCTAAATCAAAGCTTGAATTCAAGGTTGTGAATTCAAGTTCGTACGTCGTATAGATAGGGAGAGTTAAGGTTAACTCCTTCACTAATTAGTTGTCATCATAAAAAAGGGAGAGATTGTTGAATCTTGAATTTTAATGATAAAATCAATTGGTAAATTATTTGACATAATTTATGTATTGAGATAAGTGTGTAGGATTAACTACGATAGCAGTAAGACACAAAGCAGGTGTTGTGTCGGAGTCAAGATCGAGATCTCATTGGGAGTTCAAGAGTTCATCAAAAGTTCTGTCGGAACTAACCGAGAAGTCTAGGAGCTTACCAAAAAAGCTCTTCGAAACTCGCCAAGAAGATCGTCGTAAAGTTCAGGAGCTTGCCGGGAGTCTGCCAGAACATTGTCGATAGTTCATCGGAAGTTCGCCAGAAGATCGTCGAAAGCTCACCGGAAGAGCAATTGACATACCGGAACAAGATGCTTTGTCAATTGTCTTAATTATTGTAGTTAGTTCGTAAATTGAGTTAGAATTAGGAGGTAATCCCACTAACTTAGTTAGGGGCCACTCGAGCCCTTAAACAGGGATGAATTGGGTCGGATTGAATAGCCTATTCAGCCCTTGAAATTATGGCCGATGGTGGCACCGCTTGGGAGACCCAGTTTCCCAGGTGGTCTAGGTGGTGGTACCGCTAGTAGTTAATGCTACCAGCGGTGGTATCGCCCCTGTCAGGTAGTGGTACCACTAGAGCTCGGTCTATGAGCTCTGTCAGGCAATCGTACCATCCAGACTGGGTGGTGGTACCGCCTAGTATCAAACTACATATGGTAGTACCACCCAGTGTCAGACTACAGGTGGTAGTACCACCCAATAATGGCAGTGGTACCGCCAGTACCCCGAAATCCGAGGATGTGATACTTTTTAGTTTCAATTCTGAAGCCAATTGGGGCCTAAAAATACCTCACCTTTTTCTACATGAAAGGGCATGAAAGCATTGGCATAATCCAGAATTCTTGAGTGTTAAAGTGTTGTAAAAAAGTGCTAGAGTCCTCCTCCCTTTTTAAGTATTGAAATCATTCAAGAGTGGTGTGAGACTTGTAAGAGTTATCTCCTAAGCCCGTGAAAAAGAGAAAGCATTGTAAAAGATTGTTGGTCTTCGTCTATTGAATGAAAGCCATTAGTGGATGCCAGTGACCTCAATAGAAGAGGAATCCGAAAGTGGATGTAAGTCATAATGACCGAACCACTCTAAATTCTGGTTTGCTTTTCATTTGTGTAATTTAAATTACTGCAAACCTCCTTAATATTCTCTTTGTACTTTTACGAATGCTTTTAAATTTAATTTCTCTCTGATTTTTTGGAATCGAGTTTAATCGGAAAAATTTTCTCCTGCACTTATTCGCCCCCCCCCCCCCCCCCCCCCTCCTAGTGCCGCTCTTGATCCTAGTATGGACATCTATGGATTAATGGGTTGAGTACTTTGTACTCAATACCTTGAAGATTAAAGATCACCGGGGAGTGGAGATTTCTACTAATTAGGCATACCATCAATGGCGGCTTTTAGAAATGAGCATTTTGTTCTAAGTTTATTATTTTATCTTCTAATACTTAAAATTTCAATATCATCACACAAAAAACATATCACTCATGGTCTATTTAATTTTTTTTCCCAAAAGGATTTACATATTCTTTTTACAAATTGATGCTATGTAGCATATGAAATTTTGTTTTAACGACAACTTCTAGTATTACCACCCATTATATGTTCTTTGTGCTTTCAACTTCTGAAGTTGGACAATCAATTAGCACACTGATTTTTCAGTTTTGCAACATAATATAGAGATTTAAACTTAGGATTGGTGGGTTCTAAATCATTGATATGCTTTATGTTTAGAATCTTTTGGTCGAAGCCGTCCACTTAATATAATCAAACAAAATACCAAGGTTCATTTAAGAAATATGCACGTTTAGTAGCATAATTTTGCAAATTGTCAGAATCTAAGTGATGGTGGTGCTGAGTGCTTGTAACGTGGTTTATTGATTCTGGATATTTGGTAAACCCTAAGATCTTATTATAAAAGAAATGGAAGATAAAGGGATAATCGTTTCGAGGGGATCAGCCTCTTTAATCACTTCGAGGGGATCGACATCCTAGGGTTTGTCAAAACACTGAATAGTATTTTTCATAGATTGATTTATTAATTAAAAATAGAGTTACATCATTATTTATAGAGTTCCACTTAGGGTCCACTAGGACTTAGACTCTTAATAATAAATAAATATTAAATAAATCTCTATCTGACTCTAATTGAATTAAACGGACTCAATAAACAACTGGATTAAATAGACTCAATAAACATTATTCAAAAAGCTCAGAAAAAGGGTCCTAACAATTTCTCCCTCTTTAAATCAGCCTTGTCCTCAAGGCTGAGCAACATCAAACTCGGGGAGCTTCTCTTTCAGCACTTCAGTCATAGGCTATCTACAACGCATCACAATCCGTTGATCAAGTAATTATGGTCTCCACTTTTTGATAGTATAAGCAATAGGTTGGTTTTTCAGTATAGTAATTGTTGCAAGAAACTCCTGGCCCTGTATAATTAATTTTAGCTTTGAACATTTGCTATCATAAGTTAAAATACATCCTTCAGTGATCTTTACTTCAAATCTATCATGGCCTTCAATGTGGTGGGCTAATCGGCCTGCAACTTTCCTATCCATAAAATTATTAATGTTACCCGTATCAATCAAAATAGTGATAGGCTGATGCTTCAAAGTTCCTCTGATTTTCATAGTTTGTGGGTTAGCGTAGCTAGCCAATACATGCATTGTAGAGCTCCCTCTGAGATATCTAAAAATCCACTTCATTGCTGCCAGTGCTCTTTGCCTGGATTTGCAAGAAATCTGCTAGTAACACCCACTGCATATGCGATGTCCGGCCTCGTACATACCATTGCATACATTAAACTTCCAACTGCTGAAGCATAAGGAACCTTTTGCATTTTCTCCTTCTCCTCATCACTTGACGGACTTTGTTCTAAGCACAACTTGAAGTGACCTGCAAGAGGAGAACCAACTGGTTTTGCGTTACTCATACTGAATCTTTCCAATACCTTCTCGATGTATTTCTCCTATGACAACCAAATCTTCTTGTTTTTCCTGTCACGGGAAATCTACATGCCTAGTATTTGCTTTGCTGGCCCCATGTCCTTCATTGCAAAAGACTCACTTAGTTCCTTCTTCAACCTGTCAATTTTAGACATATCTTTCCCAAGAATAAGCATGTCATCAACATAAAGTAAGAGAATAATAAAATCCTCACCAAACCATTTAATGTACACACAATGATCTGAAGCCATTCTTTTGTATCCATTTTCTATCATAAATGAATCAAACTTTCTGTACCACTGTCTTGGAGCTTGCTTTAGCCCATACAAGCTCTTCTTCAACTTGCAGACAAAATTATCTTTACCTTTGACTTTGAAGCCTTCTGGTTGCTCTATATAAATTTTCTCCTCCAAATTACTATGAAGGAAAGCTGTCTTCACATCTAACTGCTCAACCTCCAAGTCCTGGCTAGCAGCAATACCAAGAGCAACACGAATAGAAGACATTTTAACAACATGAGAGAAAATCTCTTCAAAGTCAATACCTTTCTTTTGACCAAAGCCTTTCACAACCAATCTAGCTTTGTACTTTGGTTGAGAACAATATTCTTGAGTCTTCAACCTAAAAACTCACTTGTTCTTCAAGGCCTTCATTCCATTTGGTAGCAGCACCAAATTATAAGTGTGGTTCTTCTAAAGAGCATACATCTCTTCCTGCATAGCAACTAACCACTTCTCTTTCTGCTCACTTTCAACTGCTTCCTGGTAACTCTCTGGTTCACCTGCATCAGTAAGCATCACATACTCATCTGTAGAGTATCTTCTGGAAGGTTGACGTTGTCTAGAAGATCTTCTCAACTGAGGTTCTGTTGGAACTTGCTCTCCTACTTCTTCTTGCTCAACATGTCCTACAAGTAGATCAACATCAGGTTCTACACTATCTTCCTGCACATCTCCCCCATCACCATGATATACTGGAGGAATAATTGGGTCACAATCTGCTAATCCTTCTGCAGAAGTCTTGGCATGTGTCTTCTTCTTCAAATCTTCAAAGGTTTGATCCTCAAAGAAGACTACATCTCTGCTTCTGAATACCTTCTGCTTTTCTGGATCCCAAAGCCTGTAACCAAAATGATCATGTGAGTAACCAAGAAAAATACATTCTTTAGACTTACCATCCAGCTTGGACCTCTCATTGTTTGGAATATGTGTAAATGCGCGACAACCAAATACTCTCAAATGCATGTAGAAAATATCTTTCTCTGACCATACATGCTCTGCAATATCACCATCTAGGGCTGTACATGGTGATAAGTTGATCACATCAACTGCAGTCCTCAAATTCTCATCCCAAAACCTTTTGGGTAGCTTGGCCTGTGAAAGCATACATCTAATTTTTTCCATGATGGTGCGGTTCATCATCTCTGTAATTGCATTATGCTGAGGTGTACCAGGAACTGTCATCTCATATTGGATCCCATGTGACCTACAATAGTTATTAAACAATCATGTATACTCACCACCATTATCTGATCTTATGCATTTCAATTTCCTTTCTGTCTCCCTTTCAACCCTAGCATGAAACTCTTTGAAGACATTAATAACCTGATCTTTGGTCTTCAAAGCATAGGCCCAAACTTTCCTGGAAAAATCATCTATGAAAGTGACAAAATAAAGTGCACCACTTATACCAAGAACATCAACAGATCCACCAAGAGTTTTTGTCCTCAAAGGACCACATACATCTATATAAACATTGTCTAAGGCATGCATTTTTCTAGACAAAGCAACACTAGCAAATGAAACTCTATGTTGTTTACCAGCCAAACAATCAATACAAGGGTTCAGATGTATACCTCTGAGATCTGGCAATACCTCTTTCTTGGAAAGAGCTTGTAACCCCTTCTCGCTCATGTGTCCCAATCGCCTATGCCACAACTCCATACTAAAGTCTTTCTCTGTAGCATTTAACTGCTCATCATAAGCTTTAGCCTGCAACCTGTACAAAGTATGATATTTCTTTCCACTGGCTATAACAAGAGAACCCTTACTGAGCTTTCATTGCCCTCTGTGAAATCTGCTTTCATAGTCTTCATCATCTAGTCTTCCAACTGAAATTAAATTTAGCCTCAAGTCAATCACATGCCTCACATCCTTAAGCACCAACTTGCAGCCAAGATTGGTCTTTAAATGGATATCACTCATGCCAATGATGTCTGCTGTGTCATAGTTGCCCATCTTGACAACACCAAAGTTTCCAGACTTGTATGTAGCAAAAAACTCCCTACGTGGTGTAGCATGATAAGAAGCACCTGTGTCAATCACCCACTCAAGATCCTGACACACACAAGAAAAAATATCATCAGAAGGAGACAAAATCAAATAATCACCACCCTGCACTGTAGTTGTAGTATTATCTTTTGACTCTGTAGACTCCAATTCTTTTCCCTTTTTCTTGTTCTTCTTAGGTTTCTTACATTGGTTCTTGTAATGTCCTTTCTCACCACAGTTATAGCAAACAATATCTTTTCTTGATCTTGACTTGCTCCTACCCATACGTGAACTGCTTCTAGACTTTGACCTTCCTATGTTCTCTGAGATAAGTGCCTGTGAATCATTCTGAGATGTTGCTGAACTCTTTCTTCTCAACTCCTCATTCAATAAACTGCTTGTTACTTGACTCATAGTGACAATACTATCTGGCGCAGAATTACTAAGGGAAACCACTAGTGTCTCCCAATTTTCTGGTAATGAACTGAGAAGTAACAATGCATGCAACTCATTATCAAGAGACATTTTCATAGAGGATAACTGGTTAGTAATACTCTGCATTTCATTCAAATGCTCAGCAATAGAAGCACCCTCTTTATATTTTAGGTTCACAAGTTTTCTGATCAAAAAAGCTTTGTTGCCAACTGTTTTTCTTTCACAAAGACTTTCCAATTTTTTCCAAAGAGAATATGCAGAAATTTTAGTAGAAACATTGTGAAAGACACTATCATCAAGCCACTGTCTAATAAACCCAATTGTTTTTCGATCTAACCTCTTACACTCATCATCTGTCATAGTTGTAGGTTTTGCACTATCCCCCTGCAAAGGTCCATACAAATCTTTGCAATACAAGAGATCTTTCATTATTGGTTTCCATATCATCCAATTATTTCCATTCAAACTAATCATGTGAGAAATATTACTGGCCTCCATGTTCAAATACAAAAATTAAATCACCAAAACCCCGCTCTGATACCAGTTGATGGGGATATAAAGAAGAATAACCTTTGTATATGAACAAATACTAGAAGACCATAATACGCAGCGGAATTAAATAGAAGCACAATCAAATAGAACACCAAGATATACATGGAAAACCCCTTCAATATGAAGGGTAAAAACCACGGGGCAAACTAGAGATAATCCACTACGAGAATAATGAATATACAAATCTCAATCTCTTGCCCTAAACCCTAGCAACAACCACAAGAGAATAATTGGGATACAAGGATCACGTCACTGCCCACAATATCTAAAACCTTCTCAAGTAATCACAACAAGAGTCTACTGTAGATTTGATCTAACCTGAGATGAGAACACTGCTAGATGATTGAGAACATTCTCTCTGCGTTGTCCTCGTCTTCTTCCCTTTCTTTCTCTTCTTTTTCTGCCTTATTCTCCTTCTCTTTGGAATCCCGTGGCACACAAGATCTGCCTCGTTGCTGCCTTTTTATAACCTTTTTCTGCTTCTAAAACGCAGCCACCATACCCCCCTAATCTTAATTAGGGTTAGGTTAAGAGGGGGTATGGGCTGTGGGCTGTCCTAGCCCACATGGGCTGAATATGGGCTATCAGCTCAACAAAGGCAGTGTCGACGATGGTGTCAGCGACGAAGGGGTGGTCCACTGGTTGGAAAACGGCGTCGACAATCCTTATCGCTTGAGCGAGATGGGGATGCGAGGAGAAGTAGTCAATTGTTGTTTCTTATACATTGTCTTCCTTCTTGTCTGGTGATGGTGATTGGATTATTTTAATAGTCAAACAAGATATAGTTTTTTTATATAAGGCTGTTAAATCTACATTGGTTCTTCTATGGGATAAGAGAAGAAAAATATTGAGAACCTGCATTAGGATATGAACAGATGGTGCGTGCTCATGAAACAAGATGGATCTCGGTATGTGTGTTGACGCTTCTGAATGGTCTACTTTAACCAATCATGACTAGAATTTTAGCACTATTATCTTGGACCACTCAGGATATTTGAATCTTGTTTATGAGATCAGATGGCTTGAATTTTAGCACCACATAACTAGGTAGCAGGTGATTCTTTTGGATCTGGAACTATGGGAGCTAAAGCTGGATGTTTATATCCATTTTCTTTAATTTGTTTGAAGCTGATGCGTCTTATGGGTTTCGACCCGTTCCCACGTCATGCTTGATTTGTTATTTACAGATGGAAGCGAAAATAAAAAGGCACAAAACAGAATAGGACAAGTACAATTGAAAGATAATTCAACTAAATAAAGACAATAAAATAGTGTTGATGCAAGACATAAAACATAAAACAAATCTCCACACTCATAGAATGGTGTTATTTGTAAGTGAAACCAACAAAAGTAACACATTTATAAAAATAAATACGCTAATTCTTCATTATTTAAAGACATTGAAACTTGACGTTGTATCTATATGTCTAATTTCTTAGAACGAAGCTGGTGGTTCTTCTGGATTTGGACCAGTAGGAACTAGACGTTGTATCTGCTTATCTTTCGTTCCTTCGTATGAAACTGGTGGCTCTTCTGGATTTGGACCGGTAGGAACTAGACGTTGGATCTGTTTGCCTTCGTATGAAACTGGTGGCTCTTCTGGATTTGGACCGGTAGGAACTAGACGTTGGATCTGTTTACCTTCGTATGAAACTGGTGGCTCTTCTAGATTTGGACCGGTAGGAACTAGACGTTGGATCTGTTTACCCTCCGTTACTTCGTATGAAACTGGTGGCTCTTCTGGATTTGGACCGGTAGGAACTAGACGTTGGATCTGTTTACCTTCGTATGAAACTGGTGGCTCTTCTGGTTTTGGACCGGTAGGAACTAGACGTTGGATCTGTTTACCTTCGTATGAAACTGGTGGCTCTTCTGGATTTGGACCGGTAGGAACTAGACGTTGGATCTGTTTACCCTCCGTTACTTCGTATGAAACTGGTGGCTCTTCTGGATTTGGACCGGTAGGAACTAGACGTTGGATCTGTTTACCTTCGTATGAAACTGGTGGCTCTTCTGGTTTTGGACCGGTAGGAACTAGACGTTGGATCTGTTTACCCTCCGTTACTTCGTATAAAACTGGTGGCTCTTCTGGATTTGGACCGGTAGGAACTAGACGTTGGATTTGTTTACCTTCGTATGAAACTGGTGGCTCTTCTGGATTCGGACCAGTAGGAACTAGACGTTGGATCTGTTTACCCTCCATTCCTTCGTATGAAACTGGTGGCTCTTCTGGATTTGGACCGGTAGGAACTAGACGTTGGATTTGTTTACCTTCGTATGAAACTGGTGGCTCTTCTGGATTTGGACCGGTAGGAACTAGACGTTGGATCTGTTTACCTTCTGTTCCTTCGTATGAAACTGGTGGCTCTATTGGATCTGGGCCACTAGGAGGAACTAGATGTTGGATCTGTTTACCTTCTGTTCCTTCGTATGAAACTGGTGACTCTATTGGATCTGGACCACTAGGAGGAACTAGACGTTGGATCTGTTTATCTTCTATTCCTTCGTATGAAACTGGTGGCTCTATTGGATCTGGATCACTCGGTGGAATTTGATGTTGGATCTGTTTATCTTCCGTTCCTTCATATGAAACTGGTGGCTCTATTGGATCTGGATCACTCGGAGGAATTTGATGTTGAATCTGTTTATATGACATTTCTGCGTTGGTCAGTAGCGCATGCTTCCCAATCCTCGCTCCTGCAACATTGTATGCAAAAAGCGCCGAAAGCACCGCAACGCAAAGTATCACCGCTGCTCTTTGCTCCATGTCTTAGCAATGGTGCAACTCCCCTGCAAGCAACTCCATCCACAATCTGCTTATATACACAAATCTTCCTCTCCAAATTCATTCACTTTTACTGATTCAGGGAACATATCTTTTGTATATCCGATACGACGTTGATTTGGCAGTCTTTTGTGCCTTCCTCAATGGGAGTTGTATAATGTAATGCAGATACGACTATTCCAATCACCAACAATGATGTCAGTCCTAAGAAATCATGCATTGCCCATAATATTTAACAAGATTTGTTTCTACGTGAATCCTTACATTTTGGGAAGTAGAATTATTCCATTGCCCATAATATTTAACAAGATTTGTTTCCACGTGAATCCTTACATTTTGGGAAGTTACATACATACATACATACATACATACATACATACATACATACATACATACATACATATATATATATATATATATATATATATATATATATATATATATATATATATATATATATATATGTTCTTGGTACATTTGAAGTATTTAAAAACATCAAATGACATGTATAGGAATCAATTGAATAGGGAGAAAAGGTATTTATAAAGAGTACTACGAGTCTCAATGTCATTACTTTAACAATAGGAATTTATGAGATTTCAGTATTTCAAATGTTAAACTAAAATTTAAGAGATGGATGTGGAAAATAATTGTATTGCACGAATATTGTATAGTTGCTTCTTTCGTGAAATGTGTGTGGTTAAGGCATCTACACTTGATTCATTTTCTGGCGCTGGATTCTTCCCTTAAATATTTGCCAAATTGTGTATGATTTCACTTGATTCATTTTCTCTCACTCAAATATTCACCTAAATATTTGTTTAAATTTTCTCACAAAAATATTTTTTGGATTTGCCCCTGCATCTAGGAAGATGTTTTTCCTAATATCTGGTGATATGCTTAAATTAGGGATATGCAAATCTTTTTATGCATAGAACTTTGGTTTGATAGTGATAAATTAACTTAACTTACTATATAGGTTTAAAACATCATTTGACATATTTTATAAAAAAAATCTATGATAGAAAATATTCATAGATGACCAAAGAAAAAAAAAGGTTATGTAGAATAATTTAAAAATAATAATATACTTGATAAAAGATTATCAAATGTCATTTAGTGGCTTTTAATCCAACGTTCACTGAGGTTAAAGAAAGAGAAATTGTATATGAATTTAACCACTAATCACCATCTCCATTTTATTTTCTCTGGCTTTAATTTTATTTGTATGATTGAAATGTCGAAAGTCGTACACGCAAAAGAGGGAGCTTGGGATAAACTTCTTTGATTCGACCTATAAGAAAAGGGATACTGGGCTTTAGGATAACTCAGGTGTTTTTGGATTTTTTTAATCATCATAAGATTTTTCAAACTGAGATTTGTTAATTTTTCCATAGAATCAATTATAGAATATTCTAACAGGGATCTCAAAATCATTTATAAAATATGAAGTAAATAATGATTTAATCAATTATTTTTCATTAAAAATTAGTTAAATAGTGTTGGCATCTTATAAATTGGTACATCATTTATATATAATGATTTAAAAATTAGTTATATAGTGTTGACACCACATTAAGAGTAATTTTTATTTAGGCAATTACTTATATAACTAAATTAAATTAAATATGTTGCCTATTAGTATTACAATGCTATTGTTCTATTTTGTTGTTCCTCATTAATTTTTTTGATTATTTTTGAAAATTTTGAATTTTACTCTTTTGAAATTAATTTCTAAAAATTCAAATATGAAAATTGTATTATTGTTCATGTCTGCATTTTGATATTTTGAAAATTTGTTATTCTCATGCAATGGTTACAATTGGACATAGGAGTACTAATTTGTTTTCTTTTTTGTGAATAATCTTATACAATTGTCATCTATAAGAAGACCTACAACGATAAAAAAAAATTCTACTGAGAATAAACGGGTATTGGATATGACGAGAATAATCGTATCGAATTACCTCCTAGAAACATGGTGCAAGTTGATAGAACAAACAAAGCAATAATTAAATCAACAAATAGTGGCAAGAAAATAAATAAATATTCAAGGTGCCAATAGTTTAAACATAATCATCGATTATATAAATGTTAACCTATATCACAACATTTATGTGCAATGACAATTACAATGAAAATTTAGTTGTTAGAATTGTAATATGTGAATACAAAAAAAGTTTTGGATCTGCAGCAAATTTTGAAATTTTAATATGTCGATACAATATTGTAACCGTTTGTTTGACAAAATATATTAAATTAAAAATTTCTAGATCAATTTTTTATCATAATTTTGAGACATATTTAGAAGCTCAAATGATAAAAAATATTACATAAATACATCATGTTTTGGTGGAAATAGAAACAAGGTGAGATGGAGAAAATAGGAACATCACAGATAGTTAAGATTTTGAATAAATAAGAAAAATATCAAAAAAATTTAAATTAGAAAATTTATTATAGATGTCCATCTAGTTATAATCAAGAACATCTCTAAATATTTTATAGCTTTTGGATCATTCCTTAGTATAGATAATCTGATTTTGAGGTCCAACGAAAATAAGGATGTTGGATACTAGGAGTTGATTTTTTTTTAACCAATTTTTTACTATAACTTTGGGACATATTTAGAAGCTCAAATAAAAAAAAAATATTATATAGAGTTATCATGTTTTGGTGAAAATTGTTAGGAACGGGGTCGACACTAAGAGGGGAGGGGGTGGTGAGGGGTTAATTAGTATAGTAGTAAAAATCACATTTTCAAATCTTCGTTTTGATTAAAATCGTTTCCGAAATAAAATAGTTTAATAAAGATAATACATTGAAAGCATACGTAAGAGAGTAGTAGATGTAAAGAATAAGTGAGGTTTATAGTTAAAATAAATTGCTCAAAGAAATATAAACTAGATTTTATAGTAGTTCGGTCGTCGTGACCTACATCCACTTCGCCGATTCCTCTTCCATCGAGGCCACCAGCATCCATTATCAATTTTCATTTAACAGGCAAAGATCAACCTCCTTCTTACACCCCTCTTCTCCTTTTACTGGGTTTAGAAGACAACCCTTACAAGCACTCACTCCTCTCTCAAACTTTTCTAACACTTAGAACTTGAGGAGGATTCTCACAAGAGATTCCTACAATGTTTTTTTTCTTTTTAAACTCTTTGTGCTTGTGTATTTTAACCAGGGATGAGAGGGGTATTTATAGGCTTCAAGTTGATTCAAACTTGGAGCCTAAAAACATCTCATCTCGAGTTTCCTGAGCACGAGTGGTATCATCGCCTGCGTTGAGCGGTACCACTGCCTATGTCAATTTAACACTGACACTGCACTGGACGGTACCACTGCCCAGTATAGTGGTACTACCACCTGAGATGCTGTGCTGGGCGGTGCCACCGCCCAGACTGGTGATACCACCGCCTGACAGAGTCTCGAAGACTATGCCATGATGGTGTCACCTCTTGGAGCATTGTTTAGGCCTCTTATTGGGCCAACACAGTCCTTACATGGGCCTAGCTGGCCCCTAGTTGGGTTGGCCCAAATCTAAACTCAATTACATGCTAACTATGATTCCAAAGACATATTCTAAGCTAAACAAGTCTGTAAGTCTTGTTTCTTCCGGCGATCTTCCGACAAACCTTCAACGATCTCTCAGCAATGTTCCGGTGGACTCCCGGCAAGCTCCTGGACTTTACGACGATCTTCTTGGTGAGTTCCAATGAGTTTCTTTGGCAAGCTCTAAGACTTCTCGGCTGGTTCCGCCAAAACTTCTGACGAACGTCCGAACTTCCGACGAACTATCGAACTCCCAACGAAATCGCGTCCTTGACTCCGGGACTTCATTTTGCTTTATGCCTTGTTATCGTAGTTAATCCTGCATATGTAAAAATATACTTCAATCTGGACAATTAATACTAAGCATTTATCATGTTGTCTGGCATGTCATTGGTCTCTTGACGCTTCGTCGCATCGTCCTCTCTTGCGGCCTATTGCCCAATCGACCAGTTGACTCCGCAACTCTGGTATCCTTAGCGCAATATCCGCTTTTTTTGACCCGATGCCCGAATCTATGGCCCAAAGTCTTTTGTCGATACATTGACCGATCCACCGGCTTAATTTCCAATCTTCTGACATGTTTTCACCCGGCCCAACATGATTTTTCTTGCTTTAATTGTCTCATCCTAATCGAAGTATCCTGCATCACTCAAAATGCAGATCAAATCATAAACACTTATCAATTGGTTTCATCATCAAAATTCGAGATTCAATAATCTTCCCCTTTTTTATGATGACAACCAATTGATGACGGAGTTAACCTTAACTCCCAGAGTTTAAACAAACTCCTTTATCAATATGCCATATTGATAGAAACTCTTGGATTCAAAAATCCAAGCAACATATCATAGTATTTCAAATTATGATGGTATCTAAATGTCAAATTACATTGCATCCTATCATGCATGATTATAACTTATCATTTATATTTCATGCATATTTTTATTTCATCACATTCATTCCATCTCATCGAGAAAATTTAATTGGGTGATGAATACAAGAAATTACATAAAAATTATATCATGAAGTATAACATCATGTGAATACCAAAAGGCATGATTTCTTTTGAAAAACCTCTTCTTAAATAATCAAAAGAAAATCTTAGGAGATCAAATAATAAAAGATATTAAAAAAAATTTAATTCATGAATTTCGAAAAAGATATTATCTTTAGTAAATCGTAAAAGAAACTTAGGAGAAAAAGATTTCAATTCATGCATATAAAATCTTTCAATTCATTATGAATCATAAAAATTATAATTCTGAAAAATCATGATTCGTTTAGGAAATTTTCTTCTTTAGTAAATGACAAGAAAAAACATACAAGATCAAATAAGAGATCTTGATTCATGAAAGATTTCATGTTATAAATCTCAAAAAATCAAGATAAAGCTTATTCAAATTCAAATCGTCACATCAAATACATTTTCAAGAGATTCAAAAAAATATATAGATAGATTCGTTAATTTCTCCTTTTTGAAATTTGATAAAGTAGGAAAAATAAATTTTTCAAGGAGAAACCTTTTCTCTTTTTAGTTGTTTCAATTCATATGATTTATTTCATTTATGCCAAATAAAAATGTGCATCAACGTTTAAAACCGAAAGTGCAAGATTTTTACATCAAATATCAATAAGCCACTTTCATTACCATAAAAATTGATAATCCATAAATATCAAGAATCATCATGTATAATTTCGAAAGCATGATATCAAATCATCATTACATTATTTCATCAAGAATGATTTCGTAAAGTATTTTCAATTAAATACGAAGATCATCACATTATCACTTTATCACATCAATAAAACATCTAGCATAATTTAAGTCTAACATTTTGTTCCTTTATCATATGCAATTTTCATGATTATTTGTAAAATTACTAGCATGATAAGCATGATTCCTAATTTTTTACATTTTCATTACATTATTAAACATATAATTTTTAAGAAAAATAATTTTTTAAAACTAAATAAAAAAGAAAATACATCATGAAAAGTATCATGTAATTTTGAAATAAATTAACGGGGTTTCGATTACCTCATCGTCGAAAGCCGTTAAGGCATAGTGCCACCTCTTCTTTGTTGATTTTCTCTTCGTCTTCCGAGGAGCTCAATTCATCTTTTATCAACTTCTTCTTGCGTTCATAGTAAGTAATTCTGTTCTTTAATTTTTGTTTCATTAACTTTTTAAATTTCATGAGTAGTTCAAGTTCACCATCACTTGAGCTTGCGCTCGAGTAGTATTCAATTGTTCTATGTCCCAAATCATTCCTATTCTTTGGAAGGTAGTTCTTAAGTCCTTCACGTGCATTACACGTCATTTCATATGTGATCAATGAATCAATTAGTTCTTCAATCGAAAAATGGTTCAAGTTCTTTGATTCTTGTGTTTCCATTATTTTCGAATCCCAATTTTTAGAAAGTGATCGTAAAATCTTGTTAACGAGTTCAAAATCCGAAAAACTTCTACCAAGTGCTTTTAAACCATTGACGACATCCGTAAAATAGGTGTACATGTCTCCAATGGTTTCGTTTGGTTTTATATGAAATAGTTCAAAATCGTGCATTAAAAGATTGACCTTCGAAAATTTTAATCTACTTATGCCTTCGTGAGTGGTTTCAAGAGTGTGTCATATATCAAAAGCTGTTTCGCAAGTAGAAACCCGATTAAACTTGTTTTTGTCTAAGGCGCAAAATAGAGCATTTATAGCTCTAGCATTTAGAGAAAACGTCTTCTTCTCCAAATCATTCCAATGGTTCATCGGAAGAGAAGACCTTTCAAATCCGTTTTTGATAATATTCCATAAATTTAAATCCAAAGAAAGCAAGAAAACTCTCATTTGAGTTTTTCAATAAGTATAGTCTGTCCCATTACAAAAGAGAGGACGAATGAGAGAGTGACCCTCTTGAAAGCCGAAAAGAGTCATTTTTCTTTGGGTGTTAAACCAAATGAGAAAACGATACTCTGATACCAATTGTTAAAAACGAGGTCGGCACTAAGAGGGGGGGGATTGAATTAGTGCAGTAGTAAAAATTACGTCTTTAAATCTTCATTTCGATTAAAACCATTTCCGATGTAAAACCATTTCATAATGGTAATACATTGAAAGCGTACGTAAGAGAGTAGTGGATGTAAAGAGTAAGTAAGGAGGTTTGCAGTTAAAATAAATTGCTCAAAGAAATGCAAACCAGATTTTAGAGTGGTTCGATCGTCGTGACCTACACCCACTTTGTCGATTCCTCTTCCGTCGAGGCCACCAACATCTTCTATCAATCTTCCTTTAATAAGTGAATACCACCCTCCTTCTTATACCCCTCTTCTCCTTTTACTAGGTTTAGGAGACAACCCTTATAAGCACTCACTCCTCTCTCAAACTTTTCTAACACTTAGAACTTGAGGAGGATTCTCACAAGAGATTTCTATAGCGTTTTTCCCTTTTTAAACTTTCTGTGCTTGTGTATTTTAACCAAGGATGAGAGGGGTATTATAGGCTTCAAGTTGATTCAAACTTGGAGTTTAAAAACATCTCATCTCGGGTTTCCCGGGCACGGGCGGTACCACCGCCTTCGTTGGGCAGTACCATTGCCTGGGATGCTGTGCTGGGTGGTGCCACCACCCAGACTGGCGGTACCACCTCCTGGCACCCTGCTAGGGGTGGTACAATTATCCAAACTAGTGGTACCACTGACTGATAGAGTCTCAAAGACTATACCACGACGGTGTCACCTCTTAGGGCACTATTTGGGTCTTGCATTGGACCCAACACAGTCCTTACATGGGCCTACTTGGCTCCTAATTAGGTTGGCCCAAATCCATACCTAATTACATGCTAACTACGATTCCTAAGACATATTCTAAGCTAAACAAGTTCGTAAGTCTTATTTCTTCCAGCGATCTTCCGACAAACTTCTAACGATCTTTCGATAATGTTCCAGCGAACTCTCGGCAAGCTCCTGGACTTCACAACGATCTTCTTGGCGAGTTTCGATGAGCTTCTCTAGTATGCTCTAAGACTTCTCGGCTGGTTCCACCAGAACTTCCGATGAACGTCCAGACTTCTAATGAACTCTCGAACTCCCAACGAAATCGTGTCCTTGACTCCGAGACTTCATTTTGCTTTATACCTTGCTATCATAGTTAATCTTACACATGTAAAAATATACTTTGATCTAGACAATTAATATTAAGCATTAATCATGTTGTCCGGCATGTCATTGGTCCTTCGACGCTTCGTCTTATTCTTCAGCGTATCGTCCTCTCTTGCGGCCTATTGCCCAATCGGCCAGTTGACTCTACAACTTTGATATCCTTGGCGTAATATCCGCTCTTCTTGGCCCGATGTCCGAATCCATGGCCCGAAGCCTTCTATCGATACGTCGACCAATCCACCGGCTCGACGTCCAATCTTCTGACATGTTTTCACCTGGCCCAACATGATTTTTCCTACTTTAATTGTCTCATCTTGATCGAAGCATCCTGCGTCACTCAAAACGCAGACCAAATCATAAACACTTATCAATTGGTTTTATCATCAAAATCCGAGATTCAACAAAAATGACAATGGAGAACATAGAAATATTACAAACTATTTAGATTCTAAAAAATTAAAAAATATCGATAAAATTCTCTAAATTAGAAAATTTATTATATATGTCCATCTGATTACAGTTGAGAGCTATCCTAAAAATTTTATAGCATTTGGATCATTTATTAAGGTTGATATTATGATCTTGGGTCCAACTAAAATTAGGATATCGAATATTAGAAGTTGATTTTTTTGGATCAAATTTTGTCATAGTTTGGGACATATTTAGAAGCATAAATATTGAGAAGTATTCCATGGATCCATCATATTTTGGCAAAAATGAGAAAAAGATGAAGAAAATAGGAAAACACTAAACTGTTCGAATAAATAAAAAGTATAAAAAATATTCTCTAAATTATAAAATTTATTAAAGTGGTTCATCTAGTTATAATTAAAAAAATTTCTAAAAATTTTATAGTATTTGGATCATTTTTTAATGTCGATATTTTAATTTTTAAGATCCAACCAAAATCAAGGTACAAGATACCAACAATCGACATTTTTTATCAATTTTTTATATAACTTTAGGACATATTTAGAAACTTAAATATCAAAAAATATTACATAGATCCACCCTATTTTGGTGGAAATAAAAAATGTTGGAAAAAAGAGAAAAACACTAAACTGTTTAGATACTAAAAAAATATATCAAACATATTCTTTAAATTAGAAATTTTGTAATAGAGGTACATCTATTTTGTACTTGAAAGCTTTTCTAAAAAAATTATATTATTTAAACCATCCCTAAAGATCGATACTCTGATTTTGGGTCCAAAGGTATTAGATATTAATTGTTAACTCTTTGGATTTTTTTTTTGCCATAACTTTTAGACATAGTTAGAAACTGAAAGATTAAAATGTTAGGACCAAAATCATCACTAAGAGGGCGGGGTGAATTAGTACTTGCGTAAAAATATCGATGATTTAAAAACTACATTCAATAAAATTGTATCGAAAATACGTTTGAATTTAGAGAAAGTGTAAAATGGAATGAGCGGCCAAATCAGTAAATAATATAAAGAAAAAGGCAAAGAAGAGAAGGCTTACCAATTTTATAGTGGTTCGATCGTCGTGACCTATGTCCATTCTCGATTACTCTTCACTCGAGGCCACCAGCTTCTACTACCGATCTTCTTTCATTGAGCGAAGATCAACTATCCTTACAACTCTTTCTCCTTTTTACATGCTCAAGAGAGAACATTTACACTTCTCACTTTTAGACCTCACTCCTCTCTTAAAAATCATTTAACTCTAGGAGGAAGAGACTTACTAACTTTAAAGAGATTATAATATTTTTTCAACTCAGAATTCTTTCCCCTTTCTACTCAAATTCTTATTAGTTCAAGCAAGAATAGTTGGGGTATTTATAGACTTCAAATAACTTCAAAAATAGAGCCAAAAAGTGTCTTATCCCGGGTTTCTAGGGTACTGGCAGTACCACCACTATTATTGGGTAGTACCATCGTCTACTAGACTAACAATTAGTGGTATCATTGCTTGTCAGTCTGATATTGAGCGGTACCACCACCTAGTCTGACACTAACACTGGGTGGTACCATCGCTCAATCTGGCATACCATTGATTGACAGAGTTTGGGAGACTATGTCTAGGCGGTATCATCGCCCAATTTGGTGGTGCCACCGCTTGACCCTTCTATAGGTGACCGAATGGGCCTTCTACTTTGCCCAACTCAAGCTCAATAGGCTCCTAATTGAATTGACATGGTTATACCCCAAATTGACTTAATTAGACTCAAAACTTCGACCAAGACCTAATTACAATAATGAAGCCTATGTTGTTTGGCATGTCATTGGTACATTTGGCACATCGTCCACTCATTCGGCATATTACCCAATCAGCATGTTACCTTTCTGCAATACCCAATCATCTTGGTGTAATGTCTGATTCTTCTAGCTTGATGCTTGAACTCATGGCACGAAGTCTATCCTCTAGCAAGTTGACCAACGTTAGATTCTACTTCTATGATTCAGGTCCACGATCAAAGTTTTTCTAGTGTCACTTATCTTAAATGAATATTAGTTCATAACTTCATCAATTGATTTCTTCATCAAAATCTGATATTCAACAATCTCATTTTTTTTTTATGATGACAACCAATTGATGATAGAGTTTAAACTAAACTCCCCCTATCAATATACCATATTGAAATAAAGTATCATTCAAATTAATGATAACCTTCTAATCCAAGTTGAAACAATTTTAATAATGAATCACATCATATTCAATACATCATATACATCATCATAATAAAATCATGAGTATTGCATACATAATCATAATTTCAAAACATCAAAGTGCATCATATCATACATGATTCAAATTTCAAATCATCATAATTTGTCCCCCGTTGTCATCAACAAAAAGGAGAAAAGTACAACTAGCAAGTTTTACAAAATAATAAATTAGC